>NC_069502.1:998417853-998535353 GCF_027579735.1 Bombina bombina | reverse complement strand
ATCACCAATACTTGGAGAGAACAATGGAAAATTAACAATCTATTACCTTATCTCTTCCATACCCCACTGGGAGTGTAATTTCTTCTGCCGACTGTGTTTACACAGCTTGGCCTTGAGGCCAAAAACTTTCAGGATAGGTGGGGATACCACAGGCTAAATCAACTATTTCAAAGGCCAATATAAGGGTAATGGAAATACTTGTAAACAATTTAATACACTCCAGCAGGTAAAGTGAATCATTGGGAACAAATTAAAGGGGAGAACCTTTTTGAGTAAACTGTCCCTTTAATGATCTGAATATAAAGAGCTTGCTACGGAAAATAAATGGGAACAATATGACAAATACATTCAAATATAATAAGGGATTTAATATAATTTAAGAATAAAGAACTTGTTAGACAAGGACATTACTTCAGAGGCAATTCTTTATGAGTCTTCTAGGGGGAATGGAAGGGAAAAGTGAACTACCACAATTAAAGAAAGCCTAGGATACCACTTAGGGTTATGATCAACTCACTTTTAATTTTGGGTTATTTTGGAAATAGGGGCATATTTATCAGGAGGTGAATACCCCTATTGGTTGAAGTCTCAGTCATATTTAGCAGCGGTTTAAACAAAAAAACAAAAAGACTTATCTGTATGTTTAAATGAAAACTAACTCTGGTGTTAATAGAAGCTTTTTTTGCCATGAAAAAAATGTGTGTGTGTCATATTTTTGTATGGCCTTCCCACCCAAAATAATTAAGATAACAAATATGCAAGGAGAACAATTCAAACCATTTTTTACTTAGACATAGCCATATTCATAGTCAATAATGAGCACAGAGACATAGGAAGTAAAATGTGTGTTAGAGTGTGTGTATGTACCCGTAACCCTCAGGTACTGATTAAGATTTGTGATCATTTACATGTGCCTCTGAAACTGCCTTTGACACTTTATTGCCTAAAATCTTCCAACTTCTATCTCATCTCCAAAACTAATTACAATTGATTGACTATAGATCAGGTACCTTATCACACGGAGAATTAAAATCGCCAAAAAGACAGTCTAAGAGGTCAATACAGAGCTGACATATTTAACTATTGCACTGCAACAAATGCAAACAGGCATTCTGTGTTGTTTTTTTTTTGTTTGTTTGTTTTAAATGAGAAATGATGGCTTATAATGTTACAGATGTTGTAAATGGTACTACTTGTAAGTAAAAACAAGTGTCTGACTTTAATAAAGTTTCCTAAGGCTGTAAAATGTACAGCTGTAATAAGCACTAGGTCTATCAACACATGTGTTTGCTGCATTGCTACAAATCAGCAATAGGAACACATGGTCACAAAAATCCCAAAAACTCCAGCACACAACCGCCCCCAAACCTGAAATCCCAAAGCGTCGCCAAAACCAAGCTTTAACTCCTGGAGTGCCGCAGCCGAAAAACGGGTGAACCACTCCGCAAATAAATGTTCAAAGGAAAAAGTAGCAGGCACTATGCAAAGGTGCAAAAAAAGTCCATACATTTATTGTAGAATAAATATAAAAATTCAAATTTTTTTGAATTTTTGTTTTTTATTTTTATATTTATTCTACAATAAATGAAATAAACATTGTGCAAAAAATTGTTATTTGTTCCCACCTACACAGTACATTTGTGAAAGAAGCAAAGGATACATCTCTCTATAAATTATTTTTTTTTAAAAATACATTCAACAATATATTTTTTTTTTTACAACACATGCGCAGAAACATTAACCTATAAATACGATGAAATACAACCACTGTAATCAAAGCGACACACTGGAAAGCATCTGAAATGTAACCTGTTACCTGCAGCTACCTGCCAGTGGCACCGTTTAGCTGACCAACAAAAATATTTTGCTCTTATGTCACCATTAGCTGGTTTCTAGAAGAATTTAAACCAAATCTGGCGAGATGCATGGATTGCAGATTTTTTTGCTTTTGCAAAATGGTGCAAAGGATATGGGAATATTTTTTTTCAAAAATGAAAAAAAAGTAGAGAAACGTTAAAAATATGGAAACTTGAAGTTGGCCTTTGTCAACTTAATTTCCCTTAAAAGAACACTGGTCATGTTCTTGAGAACAATGCAGCTATTTCAAATACAGAAATAAACCTAAAAGAAACAATTTCCATACTTTAAATACTCTTCAGCTTGTATAACAAGTCTTTGAAAAATCATATACAAATATTACAGTATAATGTCCCTTTACTTCTCATATTTCCATATTTTTTATTTATCTTTCTACTAAAAATTCAACTTGCATATAAATTCTACATCTGATTATAACAAATAAAAAATGCCTCCTCTAACTGATTATAACAAATAAAAATGTCTTCTCTGTCAGTTGTATAATTCTACCTATTATCTTTTAAAAATCTTACCAATTCACAAGTAAAATTTGAGTCTAAGAGACTAGTAATTTCATTTGTTAGCTCTTCATAGCAGAATATTAATCTTGTGGAGTGTCTTATTTTTCATGTATGTTTCCTGGAGCACAGAAATGAAAAGATTGTGTTTTTAGTGAATTCTTACCTTCTATTGCAAGCATGGCTCGCAACTCTCTGTTCAGTAATTCAAATCGTCTCTCTAGGTCATGTTCTTTTTCCCTAAAGGAAAATTGAGGGAGGGAAAAGTTTGTCAATATGTTAATTACTAAATCATTAAAACACTTAAAGGGACTTTTAGAATACATTGATTTCAGGGACTCATAACAGACTTTATTTGCAGCATTAAGCTACTGCAAACAAGTGATACACAGCTCTAGAAGCCCACCCTGTCTGCCAGCATTTACTAGTGCTCCCTGCTGCTCTAATTACCAATAATCACATAGCAGCAAGACACATTTTTTGTAGAAATTGCACATAAATTAACAGCTCCAACCAAAAAGCTTCCCAATAAATGTCAATGACAACCGCAGAGCCACTTTCTCTATAGCAGTAGACAATATTAGTGCTTTACTGGGAAATTAAATAACTTTTGTGAGTTTTAAAATATCTATCTATCTTAATATTTCTCAGTCTTGTTATCTTTCACAGCAATTAAAATGACCAATGATCATTATAGAAAAAATTAAAAGTTGTTAGAAGACACCAAACTGTCATAAGAAAAACAAATTACTATTCATATACTTAAAGGGACATTGTACACTAGATTTTTCTTTGCATATATGTTTTGTAGATTATCCATTTACCAAATGAAATATTAGGGAGAATGAAATGACCACAAAGAAATAAAGGCCAAGAAATGCGTTGTAATATTGTTGTTTAAATAAATTGAAATAAAGGAATATAAGGCTTTCATACCAACTGGAACTGTTTTCTTTTATATCCCCAACCTGATCTGTAGTCAGTGATTTAGTCCATGTAGTACAACAGGGGGCCAGTCAGCTGGGGGACTGCTAACAAACCAAGCTTGTTTGAGCACCAACTGGGGTGCTTCACTCATGTAGTAAGCTTTGGTACTAAGCATCTTCAGTTTTAAATGACAAATTCACTAGGCACATTTGGGTTAAAAAGCATGAGTGCCTAATTAACTTTTGTCTAAGGATACTGGGGTCTAAATCTGACCTTAAATTATTGGCATAAGAAAACAATTCTGAGCCACATTCTGTTTCATATGAAACCACATTTGGTAGTAATTCTAGAATAGGCATCAATACTTTATCTTGATTAAATACTACAAAGATCAAGACAATGGATAGGTAACTCTGATATTATTCTATCTGGAACAAGGAAACAGAGGAGGGGGCGCCCTAATAGAGGATACTCTATATTCCTAACAACTATAGAAGTGATTTAGTCAGTTCGCTATAGCCGTCAATATAGGCAAGATATAAAATATATATATATATATATATATATATATATATATATATATATATATCCAACAACCTCATAAGAGAAAGATAAAATGCTTATTGTAAAAGACAGTAATCTATTCTATCAATAGTGGGCATGAATAGGGATATAGATATAATAAATATAAATATAAAGCACAACCTCCTAGGAGAAAGATAAAGTTAGAGTGGTATACAATGATAATATTATACAGGTGAATAGACCTAGATATAATAAATATATAGCACAACCTCCTAGGAGAAAGACACAGATATATAGGTAACAATAATATTAAACAGGTAATAAGACCTAAGTATGCAACCTCTCAATATGATGTGTACATTTGATTGAGAAGTGCACTGTAATATAAAATCATATATTGAAAAAAGTCTCTATTGGTATATAATGAAGAGTCACTGAGATGATGATCAGGCAGCTATCTGTGGAGATCCAGGCCGGGATCCAAAGCAGCAATCTAAAAAAACAAGAGAAGACAGATGCGCCACATGGCCCAATATTGTTTGGTCCAAATATGTATTTGATAGATGTACAAAGATTGAACTCACATTTGTTTAAGCACCTCAGTTAGTGCTATAAAGACAGTCTGGGATCTCTTACAGTCACCCAGGGGACCAACCTCCGGTAATAGTAAGATGTCTGTATCAAAACGACATAAGAGACATAGGTGCCTATATGGCCTAGTATTGTCTTGACACAGTGAGCAATGTAATAAGATAGAATGGTACTCACATTAGTTGTAGCATCTCCTTTGATGCTATAGAGGCAGGATGGGATCAATATAGTCACCCACCAGACTTGAACACAGGCCCAATGGATATAGATGGAAGTCAGGACCACCAGTAGTCAGGAATACTCAGGATAAGATAACCCCTCTCAGTCAAAGGGATAGCAGGCAGGCAAAAAAAATAGTAGCAAGTGTTCAGGATATTACAAAAGTTTTATTAAAATAGTAAAAACAAGGCAACGCGTTTCTCAGCTACAAGCTGTTTCATCAGGCTTCATCTGATGAAACAGCTTGTAGCTGAGAATAGTAAAAACAAATAGTAAAAACAAGGCAACGCGTTTCTCAGCTACAAGCTGTTTCATCAGGCTTCATCTGATGAAACAGCTTGTAGCTGAGAAACGCGTTGCCTTGTTTTTACTATTTTAATAAAACTTTTTTAATATCCTGAACACTTGCTACTATTTTGTTTGCCTGCCTGCTATCCCTTTGACTGAGAGGGGTTATCTTATCCTGAGTATTCCTGACTACTGGTGGTCCTGACTTCCATCTATATCCATTGGGCCTGTGTTCAAGTCTGGTGGGTGACTATATTGATCCCATCCTGCCTCTATAGCATCAAAGTAGATGCTACAACTATTGTGAGTACCATTCTATCTTATTACATTGCTCACTGTGTCAAGACAATACTAGGCCATATAGGCACCTATGTCTCTTATGTCGTTTTGATACAGACATCTTACTATTACCGGAGGTTGGTCCCCTGGGTGACTGTAAGAGATCCCAGACTGTCTTTATAGCACTAACTGAGGTGCTTAAACAAATGTGAGTTCAATCTTTGTACATCTATCAAATACATATTTGGACCAAACAATATTGGGCCATGTGGCGCATCTGTCTTCTCTTGTTTTTTTAGATTATTCTATCTGGTTATTTCTATGAAGATAATATTTCCATAATCATGAAAATTGAGGTTATGCCAATAGAGGAAGAAAATGTATCATCTGCATCTTGAGCGTTTTCACCAACTTTCTCTAGAATAGATTTATCAATGACTTTCGTATCCACTTGATTTCTATTCACTGTCAAGAAAGGGGGCATCTGATCATTCATAGCAGTAGCTTTCCATTGTGGCCCTCACCCTTTCTCTAGAGCACGAAACAATGTCTTGCCTCCAGAAAGAAAAAGTATTATATAGCCCACAATTCACCTACATTCTGTCTCCATTTGGTCTTTCCTAGATAATCTACACTGTGTTTTCAATTTAAAAGATTAAAGTACAGTATGCCACTTTGAATTATACAGGTTTCCAGCACAGACATGCAGCTTCACTGCATTAAAGGAGAGAAGCAGTGATGAGCTCAGCATACCTTGATTGCACAACAGCTCTGAATGTGCTGGATGGAGCACCCGTCCATCGTCTGACAGGTTATGTGTCACATTCATGATTAGGCCAATCATAAAACAGCTCCAGGGAAGGCAGCTAACACAACTGCCTCATTAAGGCGAGAGCCTTGAGTCTAAGACTGTATTTTTCTGACAGTCAGTAGGTCATTTCTCTGGATGGGAACTAGCTTGTGACATGTAATCCATGTGACAGAACAGCAATTTCTCCTCTACAGTTCAGGTCTCCCTGACAAGAATGCAGTATGTAAGCTTTTAAGAGACAGGTATTGTACTCTCGGCAGTTATTGTAATTACTAAAATTACTCTACTCCTTTTTTTTTAATTTATTTTTTTACAAAGTGTGGATTAGGTTAAAAAGTGAGGTTTATGTAAACATAATATCTATATGTTATGTTATTAAATATTTGGAGCATCTGTGTTGTTAGTATCGTGTGTGTGTGTGTATGTATATATATATATATATATATATATATATATATAAACACATACTCACCGGCCACTTTATTAGGTACACCTTGCTAGTACTGGGTTGGACACACTTTTGCCTTCAGAAATGCCTTACTTCTTCGTGGCATAGATTCAACAAGGTGTTGGAAACATTCCTCAGACATTTTGGTCCATATTGCCATTATAGCATCACGTAGTTGCTGCAGATTTGTCAGCTGCACATCCTTGATGTGAATCTCCAGTTTCACCACATCCCAAAGGTGCTCTATTACAGGGGTCACCAACCTTTTGGACCTCAGGGACCACTAAACTCACAATTTTGAATCCCATGCACCACTAACATGATTTTTTTTTTTTTACACACACACACATACTGTACATAACTAGTATAACCATAGCTAAGTTTACATTATGTATATATTTACACATTTTTAAGAATAACTTTTTGGAATTAACTAACTGAATGACAGACCTGAGAGAATACTTCCAAATGACAGATGATGGCTGAGTGCCAACTTTTGAGCTGGAAACAGAGAGGCAGAAAGTGGGGGGAAAAAGAATGTTTAAAAGGACCACAAGACTTCCAAGTTACCTCCCTAGTTAGGAATTATTCAAAACTACTTATGATCATGGACAGACATCGAAGTCATAAATTAAGTTTATATCAGAATTTCAAGCCAAGACTATACCAACCTCTGCTGGCTTTAGAATGGAAGCAATCTAGCTACACTAGTTGCGCAGTAACACTATCAGAGGAGATTAATTCCTGCTTGATGGTGTCAAGGACCACCAACATCTTCTTGTGGACCACCACTGGTTGGCGACTGCTGCTCTATTAGATTGAGATCTGGTGACTGTGGAGGCCATTAGAGTACAGTGAACTAATTGTAATGTTCAAGAAACCAGTTTGAGATTAATTGAGCTTTGTGACATGGTGCATTATCCTGCTGGAAGTAGCCATCAGAAAGGGGTGCACATGGCCAGCAACAATACTCAGGTAGGCCGTGGCGCTTAATCAATGCTCAATTGATACTAAGGGGTCCAAAGTGTGCCAAGAAAATATCTACCACACCATTACACCACCACCACCAGCCTGAACCGTTGATAAAAGGCAGGATGGATCCATGCTTTCATGTTGTTTACACCAAATTTTGACCCTACCAACTGAATGTCGCAGCTGAAATCGAGACTCATCAGACCAGGCAACGTTTTTCCAATCTTCTATTGTCCAATTTTGGTGAGCCTGCGTGAATTGTAGCCTCAGTTTCCTGCAGGAGTGGCACCCGGTGTGGTCATCTGCTGCTGTAGCCCATCTGCTTCAAGGTCCGACGTGTTGTGCATTCAGAGATGGTATTCTGCATACCTTAGTTTTAACGAGTGGTTATTTGAGTTACTGTTGCCTTTCTATCATCTCGAACCAGTCTGCCCATTCTCCTCTGACCTCTGATATCAACAAGGCATTTTTTGTCCACACAACTGTCACTCACTGGATATTTTCTCTTTTTCGGACCATCATCTGTAAACCCTAGAGATGGTTTTGCGTGAAAATCCCAGTAGATCAGCAGTCATCTTCACCACGTCTAAATGCCTAAAAGTTGCTACCATGTGATTGGCTGATTAGCAATTTGTGTTATCAAGCAATTGAACAGGTGTACATAATAAAGTGGTCAGTGAGTGTATGTGTATGTATATATATATATATATATATATATATATATATATATATATATAATACTCATGCTGAGTATTATTAGAACAACATGTAATTTGACTTCTGAAAATGAAAAACTTCAACATTAGAACATGCTGTAGCTCAATAATTATTATTTAATTATTTTTCAGCCAGATTAATGACATGATATACTAATAATGCTTAGTGTGATTAGACACTATTGTTTGAACTTTTATTATTGAAATTATTTAATTTATTTATTACAGTTGTTGCTGATATGACATTTCAGCATAGGAATATCTCTGTACATTAATACTGTCAGCCTCACCCCCCCCCCCCCCTTATTTTTACTTGGTTTTCTAATTTTAACATTTATTCTGAAAGGTGCAGTATTTTTGCTTGTTTTTGCAATAAATTATCTCAAAATCTTGCAAATTGCCTGGTTTTGATGCATTCTACACAGTGATTGCTTATATCCTACAAAAGCCTATAAAGTATTACTTTATACTTAGCTACAGAGAAAATGTAAGATATTTAATTTTTGCCCATGTTAATGATAAAATGTGCAAATGATTTTTAGACACTTTTGTTTAACTTTTGGTTGCATGAGTGAAGCTTCTACTGAAATTATTTAAGTAATGTATTTATTTAATACCTAAAACATACAAATTGTCTGCATTTGCTGCATTTTACACAGTGCTTGTTTAGATACCAACAAAGCCTATAAATAGTATATAGGTACCATGGGTTGTAAATATTATCTTGGCAACTTTAAAGAGGTGAACACATGAGTACTGATATGACTGCAAATTTGAGTATTTGTGATGCCTTATAATATATCAATATTTCTGTTAGTGATTTTTTTAAACTGGTGAGTGTGAGTAACTACAGACGTCACAACTGCGATTTGGCCAGGCCTTCTAGCAGGCCCACCTATCCAACCTAACTCCCACACTTTTCTGCAGTTTACATGTAACACAAAATAAATGAGGATAGAATAAGGTGTAATCTATAGATGTTTTTATACTTAATGTGTCTCATATTTACTGTGCTGTACGCAGCTTAAGAGTTTCAGGTTTGGCCTGAACTAAAGGTATCAACCCTAATTGCAGCTCGAACCTGCCACTCCCAGCCCCAGCAGCACGGCTTACTTGACTCAGATCTCAGGCTCCGGGGCAAACTTCATCCAGTCTGCAGGTAAGGGGCTGTGGGTCTTGGGAAACTGTCCCTCTCTCTATGCTCCACTCTCCAGACCATCTCCCTATCCTTCCCTCAGGTTAAGAGCCCATCTGCGCTGTGGTACTTTATGTTACTCCATGTTAATAGATCTATAGAACTATTCATAGCTTAAAAGGCTGCAAATTACGTAAAAAAGAATACACTTTTTTGCATAGCAATCCATGCTCCCATTTGGTAAGCTTACATATTGCCTGCATCAGGTATACATTTGCTGTGTTTAAATATTAAATACAAATAAAAATAAATATTATGTTTTTGTACTAAGTGCCACTGTGTATGTGTGTCCCTGTGAGTTTGTCTGTGTCCCTCTGTGTGTATCATTTTATAGTATATCTAATATCTCAGCACTCTGATACTAGCCAGTGCCTCCACCGCCACTGACCTCACGGCACGTTACTGGTTTCCTGTAACTGATTTATAACATTCAACATATTATTAATTATATAACTGTGTTTCTAACACATAAAAAATGTATATGGAATTAAGAGTTTTGTGCATACGTTTTCAACATACCCTGCTTTTTCATTCTATTCCACTGAGTTTCTAAGCCCTTGAAGGCAACATTTCTGGTTAAGTATTGCACACTGTCCCTTGGTTTTTCTGATACATACAAGTAGTATTTGTAAATAAACATGATCAGTTTCATGTTCCCAGGCCATCTGGTCTATCACTGGATTTCTTCATATGGATATATATGTATTGAAGACAACCACCATGTGTGTGTGCATGCTGTCAATTGTATTCTAGAGTCTGATAATCAAAAGTCTCTCTGCATGTAGCCCATTTAGGAAAAAGGTTGAGAAAACATATGCCAGCCTCTCCCCTTTTACCCCAAGGGCATCTTTCATAGTAATTTTCATTCCACCAGATCTTGGAAGTAGTCTTTGAAGGTGTCTAGAATTTCCCAAAAAGTGCTAAGTACATCTATTTACTTGGCTATACACTGAAATCACCTACACTATTACCATATGTTCAGTCGATGGATCCTAAAAATTTTGGGTTACATTAATTATTGGGGAGACTTTGTTTACATGGAGCCATGTTGGTAGATTAGAACAACAGGCAAAGATGATTTATTCATTACTTCGCCTGTCATCATGGATGTTTTTGTACTGATTAGAACATGCACTTTCAAATTTATAGTTACAAATATGGGTGTTCCATATCACCTAAAACATTAACTGAAAAATATATCGCAACATCCTATTAAAGCTATAACCAATACTATATTTCTAGTTAAATAATCCATAAAAGGATAATGCAGAAAACTTCACAAAAGTGAAAGCCGGATTTTAGAACAACTTTTTAAACCTAAACTACTATTTGCAAGGATAAGGTAAATTCACTAAAGGGATATTGTACATTAGATTTTTCTTTGCATAAATGTTTTGTAGATAATCCATTTATATAGCGCACCTGGAAGTGTTTTTGTAACAATGTATACTTTAGCTTATTTTTAATAACATTGTTATGATTTTCATACTCATAACCAAGCCCCAAAGTATCAGATGTAGACTGACGTCTACAGATTTCCTGCTTTCTTCTGTTTCTGTATTCTGTCTTTTCATATGCAGGGGAGGGGGAGGGGAGTGTGTGCTCTTCCAGGTTTCCCAGACCCTTTCACTGGGTGTACCAGCCATACCTCATCAACAGTACAAAACTGTGGGCTTCTAAGTAAGTTTTTAAAAGGTTTTATACTGGATTTTTAGATCAGTATCTGAGCATATTCTTCTTTATAGTAGTGTCTATTACATGCAGTTATATCAAAATTGGTGTACACTGTCCCTTTAAACTGGACCAGTCACATCTCTTGTGGAGCAATTTCTTCTCCTGGTAGAGACAATAAACAGTACTCTTATTTATACTAGATATTTTCTGTTGACAATAACATATACAATAAAAAGCAAAGTATACTAAAGGTATATGAAACCCACATTTTTTTCTCATGATTCAGATAGAGCATGCCATTTTAAGCAACTTTCTAATTTAATCCTATTTTATGTTTTCTTTATTCTCTTGGTATCTTTATTTGAAAAAGCAGGAATGTAAGCTTAGGAGCCGGACTTTTTTTGTTCAGCACCTGGGTAGCGCTTGCTTTTTGGTGGCTACATTTCAAATAAAGATACCAAGAGAATGAAAAAATTATAATAGGAGTAAATTAGAAAGTTGCTTGAAATTGCATGCTCTATCTTAATCATGAAAGAAAAAAATTGGGTTTAATAAACCTTTAATTTGTTTATCTTGCAATCAAAAAGGTCTTCACTTATATTAGCATGCAAATGTTCAAACATCTACATATGTATATTTATAACAGGCAGCTGGGATTATACATAAGCACACAAATAAAAATGCTTCAAATCTCAAATAATTTTAATTAGAAAAAAACTAAATTTATGCTTACCTGATGAATTTCTTTCTTTCCGGATATTGTAAGTCCACAACGTCCTTTACTGTTGGGAATATCACTACTGGCCAGCAGGAGGAGGCAAAGAGCACCACAGTCAAGCAAACCCCAGTCATTCGACCGAAGGGTAATGGAGAAAAAGGAGTAACACAAAGGTGTAGAGGTGCCTGAAGTTTAGTTAAAAAAATAACTGTCTTAAAATAAAAAAAGGGCGGGGTCGTGGACTCACCATATCCGGAAAGAAATTTATCAGGTAAGTATACATATGGTGAGTCCATGACGTGAGTCCACAATGTCATCAATTACTGTTGGGAACCAATACCCAAGCTAGAGGACACAGATGACTAGGGAGAGACAAGACAGGTAGACCTAAACAGAAGACACCACCGCTTGAAGAACCTTTCTCCCAAAAGAAGCCTTAGCCGAGGCAAAAGTATCAAATTTGGAAAATTTGGAAAAAGTTTGCCGAGAAGACCAAGTTGCAGCCTTGCAAATCTGCTCCACAGAAGCTTCATTTTGAAAAGCCCAAGAAGAGGAGACAGTCCTAGTGGAATGAGCTGTAATTCTCTCAGGAGGCTGCTGGCCAGCAGTCTTATAAGCCAAACAAATAATACTTCTCAAAGGAAAAAAATGGAGGGCGCTATAGAGCTAAAAGTAAAAAACACACATTTATTCAAAGACATTTAGTCAAAATATTTATCCACAGATAGTACAATATTGAGGTCTGTTGTAATTTGTTGTAAAGATCTGCCGTTTTTGTATCGATATTTTCACATAGATACTGTATTCCCAATGTGACCAGAATAAACTGTGTATCAACAGCTTCTAGCTGCGTTTATAAGTCACAGACACTCCGTATATGAGCTAAAAGTTCACAAGCTAAAAGTTCAATATGATTCAGTGCACTTTCTGAGTCTCAGTGCTCTTCAAATTAGGAAAACAAAATGTACCATGGGTTAACGCTTGCCTACTGGAGATCGATATAGCGATCTCACTCACCCCTCTTCCTCCAGATCAGTGGCTTCCAATTTTCAGCTTAAATCCCAGTGCTCCGGTCCTCCAAGTGTTGCCGAAATAATTGCCGCAATGGAACCTCAGTGTGATCAGATGATTTGTTGAATAGTTGAATAAAGAACAAACAAGAACACCTGCTCTTAGCGTGTATCATGCACGTACTAGTAAATGCAGGTACCTAGTAAATTAAAAAAGAAAGTGTATGCAGGTAAACAGCTTCAGCTTCTACACGTTTCACCTGTGGTTTGGGCTTTGTTTAAGAACAAGGTTAAGGCTCCAAGGAGGAGTAACAGACTTAAACACAGGCCTGATTCTGACCAAGGCCTGACAAAAAAAAAAGATTGCACATCTGGCATGTCCGCCAGACGCTTATGTAACAAAACAGATAATGCAGAAATCTGACCCTTCAGGATACTGACTGACAAACCTATCTTAAGACCTTCCTGGAGAAAAAACAAAATCCAAGGAATCCTGACCCTACTCCAAGAGTAGCCCTTGGATTCACACCAATAAAGATATTTACGCCATATCTTATGGTAAATCTTTCTCGTAACAGGCTTGCGAGCCTGAATCATGGTCTCAATGACCAACTCAGAAAAACCACACTTAGACAGAACTAAGCATCCAATCTCCAAGCAGTTAGCTTCAAAGAAGAAACAAGATCTGGATTAAGGAAAGGACACTGACTCAGGAAGTCCTTCCTCAGAGGCAGTCTCCAAGGTGGGAGAAATGACACCTCCACTAGGTCTGTATACCAGATCCTGCGAGGCCATGCAGGGGCTATTAGAATCACTGATGCTCCCTCCTGTTTGATACGAGCAATGACTCGTGGAAGGAGAGCAAACGGAGGAAAAAGGTACCTTGGAAGCTTGGCATTTTGACGAGATGCCATCAGATCCAACTCCGGCACCCCTCAATTGAGGTGTACATTGGAGAACACCTCCAGACGGAGTTCCCACTCCCCGGGATAAAAAGTCTGTCTGCTCCTGTGGATGGCAGATAGACAACAATTGTAAGCTTCCGCTCACTGAATAATTCGAGCCACTTCCTTCATGGCTAAGGAACTCCGAGTTCCACCCTGGTGGTTGATGTAAGCCACCAAGGTAATGCTGTCTGACTGGAACCTGATAAACTGGGCTAAGGACAACTGAGGCCAAGCCATCAAAGCATTGTAAATCACTCTCAACTCTAAGAAATTGATGGGGAGAGCAGACTCCTCGCGAGTCCAAAGTCCCTGCACCTTAAACAAGTCCCAGACTGCTCCCCAGCCCAGCAGGCTGTCATCCGTGATCACAATCACCCAGGAAGGTCTCCAATAGCATGTGCCCTGAGACAAATGTTCCTGAGAAAGCCACCATGGGAGAGAGTCTCTTGTCGACTGATCTAGATCTATCCTCTGAGACAGATCTGCATGATCCCCGCTCCATTGTATGAGCATGCACAACTGCAGAGCTCTCAAATGGAAACGAGGAAAGGGAATGATGTCCATGGAGGCCACCATCAGACCTACTACCTCCATACATTGAGCCACTGATGTTCGAACAGTAGACTGTAGAGAGAGGCAAGTGGAAAGTATTTTGTCTCTACTGGCCTCCGTCAGAAAATCTTTCATAGATATGGAATCTATTATAGTCCATAAAAAGACTACCCTTGTAGCTGGAACAAGGGAGCTCTTTCCCAGATTCACTTTCCATCCGTTTAACTTCGAAAAGACAATAAGATCTCAGTGTGAGATTTTGTTTGTTGAAAAGATGGAGCCTGAACCAATATATTGTCCAGGTAGGGCGCCACTTCAAATCCTTGGGACCGGATCACTGCCAAAAGAACTCCCAGAACCTTTGAGAAAATTCTGGGAGCTGTGGCAAGGTCAAAAGTGTTTGTCCAGAAAGGTAAATCTCAGAAATGTGTGATGATCCCTGTAAATAAGAACATGAAGGTATGCATCCTTTAGGTCTATAGTCATCATGAACTGACCCTCTTGCACTAGAGGAAGAATGGAGCGAATAGTATCCATCTTGAAGGACGGTACTCTGAGAAACTTGTTTAGACATTTCAGGTAATGTCGAAAAGTTCCCTCTTTTTTAGGAACTATGAGCAGATTGGAATAGAAACTAAGACCCTGTTCCTGAACTGGCACAGGAACAATCACTCCCAGGGAGGAAAGATCCTGAACACATTTCAAGAACGTCTCTCTTTTTATTTGGTCTGTAGATAATCTTGAGAGGAGGAATCTGCCCCTGGGAGTAAATGTCTTAATGCAACCCTGAGATACTATGTCCACAGCCCAGGGGTCTGTGACATCTCATATCCATGCTTGAGAAAACTGTGAAAGTTTGCCCCCACTTGATCTGCTCCCGGATCAGGGGCAAACCCTTCATGCTGATTTAGAGTCAGCTGCGGGTTTCTTTGATTGCTTCCCCTTGTTCCAAGACTGGCTGGACTTCCAAGAAGACTTGGACAGTTCCTGCTTGGAAGAAGAAGGAGAAGACTTTTCTCTTGAGCTATGAAAGGAACAAAAATTACTCTGATGTCCTTTTGGCCTATTTTTCTCGTTTTGTGGGAGGAAAAGACCCTTTTCCACCCGTAATATCAGAAATAATTTCTGTCAGCCTGGGTCCAAAAAAGGTCTTACCATTGCAAGGAATCGCCAGAAGCTTAGACTTAGAGAAAACATCAGCTGACCAAGATTTCAACCACAATGCTCTGCGCGCTAGCACAGCAAAACCAGATAGTTTGGCTCCCAATTTAATGACCTGCAAGGAAGCATCAGTAATAAAGGAATTGGCCAACTTAAGAGCCTTAATATTTTCTTGTATTTCCTTTAAAGGAGTCTCTACCTAAAGAGACTCAGACAAGGCGTCGAACCAATAGGCTGCAGCACTTGTCACAATGGCAATACACACTGCAGATTGCCATTGGAGACCTTGATGAACATACATTTTCTTCAAATAAGCCTCCAGCTTTTTGTCCATTGGATCCTTAAAGGAGCTGCTGTCCTCAATAGGTATAGTAGTTCTCTTAGCCAGAGTAGAAATTGCCCCTTCTACTTTAGGCACCGTTTGCCACAACTCCTTAATAAAGTCAGCAACAGAAAACATCTTCTTAAAGCCAGGAGACAGGGAAAAAGGAATCCCAGGCCTCTCCCATTCCTTTGCTATAATCTCCGTGGCACTGTCTGGCACAGGAAAAACCTCCACAGAGAAAGGAACATCAAAATATTTATTAAGCTTGTCAGATTTCCTAGGGTAAACAATGGTAGGAGTATCTGAGTCGTCAAGAGCAGCCAAAACCTCCTTTAACAGTACACAGAGGTATTCAAGCTTAAATCTTAAGGATACAACTTTAGCATCAGATGGAGGAATTATACTGTCCGAATCTGAGATTTCACCCTCAGAGGCTACCGACGTATCTTCCAGACTTATGAGAAAGGGTAACTTGGTTAGCAGAAGTCGGAGCAGAAACCCTACTATCTGAATCTCTAAATTTCCTCTTGCGTTTACCCTGTAGCATGGGAATGGCAGCTAATGCCGCAGAGGATACCTGGGCAGCAATCTCTGCTTGCAAATAAACCACTCCAGGAGATTGAGAGGAACCGCAGGGCACTGCATGTGACACCATTAAGGCTTGGGATGTCTGAGGATAAAACTGTGGCATTGCCTGAACAGCATCATCCTGAGAGACTGTTGGCTCAGAAATAATTAATTTATCTTTATTTATTTTTTTATTTTATTTTAAATCTTCTCTATGCAAGAGAAAGAAAATGGCAAGGCGCTACAATTTGTTTATTCAGACAAATATGACATCTGTCCATAGGCACAGCATCCTGCTCAAATTAAAAATATGTTTTAAGTAACTGTCCCTTTAAGAGACCTGCAAGTGAGAAAAAATGCTTTATTTCCAGCCCTTGTTTCAGTCCAACCATTAGGCAGCAAGAAAAATGCAACATTTTTGTCTTTAAACTTTATTAACAAAAACTATTGGACCCCTACACCTCAGCCACCAGACTGAGGTGCCTACCTGCCAAACACAAAACAATAGGAGGAACGATTCCAAAATCTGTAGAATAACCTGCTTGCAACCGTTCAGGATTCTCACTCAGAATGGACTGATGCGCTCACATGACCGGTCTGAAAAGCTGCGACTGGTTATATGAACCGCACGCTTTAGACCAGAAGAGAAGAGCAGGGTAAATAGAGGGCTTTCTGTTGCTAGTTGCGCAGCGGCAAAATATCTCAGAATTGCGATATACATGCAATGAATTGTGACCCGCTCAAATACGGACCTGACACTCAAAAACGTAAAGCTCCTCTTATCTTTCTTTATTAAAAAGTTATCCCAACACTTTTAAAAAGAAAAGGCCAACGAGAAATAAAGTTCTTATTTCAGCACTTTGATTTTAATACTGGCCAACAAAATGGAGCTAACTCTTCCTATTCATAAAGGAAGTTAACCCCATGTCTCTAGTTCACATGCTACCTAGTGCCCGCCAATGCCTGAATACGCTCCTGAGCCAAGGATACTAGTCCCCAAAGGGATGCAGCCTAAACATTATCCAAAGGTTAACCCTTTAAGTACCAGCCTCCTTCAGACCCCCAAAGGACAAAAGGCACCTACCTGCATCTCCAGCTGTCCGCAGGAAGACAGCTCTCACGGTATGGAAGGACGCCACTTTCAGGGACCTGTGGAAAAAGAAAGACCAGAGCAAACCTACTCTGGCTTTCTATATCAGGGCAGCAACGTGTTAGGAAAACGCAGTGAAGTCCACTTTACAAGTTCCTAACTGCTTTAAAGCCACCACTGCTCTACTGAAGAGACTAATGTGGAGTACAGCTAGACCCAATCTTAAAAAGGGAAGATCAGAGTAAACCTACTCTAGCTTTCTAAAATAATAAAATCTTCATTGAAGTGAAATAATTCCAATTTTCTTCAGACACTAAAACCTCACCTCCTCCATGCACCAAGGCAAAGATAATAACAGTTTGACTGTGGTGCTCTTTGCCTACTCCTGCTGGCCAGGAGTGATATTCCCAACAGTAATTGATTACGTAGTGGACTCACGATATCTTAGGAAATAAAAACTATTAGAAAACCCTTTATCCAAATTTTTGGGACTGGAAAAGGTTTGTATTTTGGAACATCTGTAAAATGGGACAGTTTGGAGAGAGGATGGAACTAAGTGTAAACAATGATATATTATGTCATTTAGGCAATATTTACATGTCATCATACAGCTTATACATGCAACCTAAAGGTAGTTTAATATTATTTGTATTACTTTTGTACCCTTAGAAAGATAGTACAGTACTGTAATCAGAAAGGTAATATGTGTTGTTTTAAATACATATAGACTATTATTTGCATTTTAGAACACATAACCCAAAACGAAAAACACAGGCAGAGAGATTGTGACAGGTAGGGAAATAGTAATTTTTAATCATTTTATTTAAAAAAATATATATATTAATTAAAAAGTTTGTATTTCAGCATAAGTTTGTATTTTAGAATTCCGCATTTGGGGATTTGTCCCTGTAGCAACATATAGCAGACGTTTCATAATTCATTAGAAAAAAACTTGTATTACCAAATGTGACAGAATCCCTTAAAATTGAAATTCTTCATAGAGTATCTGAATTTGTAAATGCTTGAAAATGTTTTAATTATAGAAGTAATTGTCATACGAGCATGATTAATAATTTGACTAAGAATTTGTTGGGGCTTTATAAATAAAGTAAAATAAGAATGGTTGTTTGCCAAATGGCTACACACACTATATGGCCAACGTTTCTACTACTATACTTAAAACCAGTTGATGGCTATTCAATGCTAAATATAGCATAAAAATGCCTACTTTCTTGTTTCTCTGTTGCAATTTTTCACTGCTTCAGAAATAGTGGCTATTTTCAGGCCTTTCTATAACTTTTCAAATCGAACAGTATTGCTTAGTTTACATTAAAGGGACACTAAACAGCCTGGTACAACTACAGTAGGATGGTTACTACTCACTGTGCTATGGTTTTTCCCCCTGTACCTGCAGGTCTCTTTAAAGCCGTTCTCTTATTTTAACTCATTATAGAGCCAGCTGGTAAAGCTCTATATTTTATACTGGGCGCTGCCATCTTGTAGCATACACATTGCTGTATCCTGTGACAGAAGCGGTGCTCTTTCACAGATCTGTGATGTTGCCGGCTTTTTGCACTTCTGTTTAGCTCACATAGAGAGCCTAAGTATTACATTTTTGCAGTTTGTGGCACAGTTTAAAAGTTACATAACAAATATAAGCTCCAAGATGGCGGTGCCCAGTGTGAAGAAGCAAAGGTTCACTAATTAATACTTGTAAGGGATTAAAATAAGAGAATGACTTTGAAGACAGCTGTAAGAACAGGAGGAGAAACAATAGCATGGTAAGTAGTTACTATGCTACTGTATTTGTACTAATCCGTTTAATGTCCATTTAAAGGGAAATTAAACTCAACATTAAATGCTCATAAAATATTTAACTGTTCCACTTCCACAAGAGAAGCTGGAGAGCCTAATTCACACTTAAACATGGTGACCATTACCAATTGGGGAGTCTAGAGCAGTGATTTTTAACCTTTTTTTTGCCGTGGCACACTTTTTTACATTAAAAAATCCTGTGGCACACCACCATCCCAAAATTTAAAAAAAATCACACATTGTAGCCTAATACAGCATATATATATATATATATATATACATACACACAAACACACACATACTGTATGTATTGTGCTGTTATGCCATGCCTCCTACAAACTACCCCTGCACTGGGAGTAAAAAACAAGCAAAGTTTAAAAAATATGTCACACTGTTGTCAGTCTGCCGTGGCACACCTGAGGATCTCTCACGGCACACTAGTGTGCCACGGCACACTGGTTGAAAAACACTGGTCTAGAGCACAAATTAATTTACACCTGTCACTAATTGGCCATAGTAAAGTACCCCAGAAACTTGGTTTCCACTAGGTTTTGTTAAGGGGCGTATCCCTAAACTGCTTTTGATTTGCCAAATCCTGTACACTTTGCTAAAACAACAATAGCATTAAATGTTTTAATACAATTCTTTTGTGATGCAGTGTATGATTGCTAATATAAGATTTTTTAACACAATTTTTATTTAACAAATACATGGAATGGCCTTCCAGATGAATTTGAGAAAAATACAGTAAAGATATGTCTAAGATATATTTATTTGTTTTCCAGAATATTAATCTAAATCAGAACTTTAGAACATAACACAGGCGGGAGTGGTTGTAATAAAAATTGCAGTGCTACATAATTGGGATCCATTTATGAAGCTCCAATATGAGCTGCGCGAGCAGGGGGCGGCGTTGCACACTAGCCGTAGTGTGCAATAATAAATGCAGGCAGCGATGTACACCCATGTCCGTCCGGACTTTGTTAAATCTAGTTGTCTCAAAGTTAGGTATTAAAGGGGCAGTAGCGTCAAAATTAAAACTTTCATGATTCAGATAGAGAATGCAATTTTAAAGAACTTTCTAATTTTTTCTATTATCTAATTTGTTTCATTCCCTTGGTATCCATTGCTGAAAAGTATACCTAGGACACTCAGGAGTAGCAATGCACTACTGGGAGATAGCTGCTGATTGGTGGCTGCACACGTCTTCTGTAATTGGTTTACCCAATGTCTTCAGGTAGCTCCCAGTAGGGCTTTGCTGCTCCTTCAACAAAGAATACCAAGAAAATGAAACACATTTGAAAATAGATGCAAATTGTTTAAAAATACATGCTCGATCTAAATCATGAAAGTTTAATTTAGTGTTTTGTGGATCTGGTGTAGAGGGGGTCATTTTATACCAATTATTCATACTTTTCTTATTATATTATATAAATCTCCCTTTTCTCTCACATCTCGCCTTGTCATGAGTTGTGTAAATTACATTTTAAAAAGGGACATAGTTACAGCTACTGACACCTTTGATAATTAGAGGTACTGCAATAAAGATTGTAGGTACTTTGCACCCAGTACAGGAGATTTATCCCACTAATATAAATGTTTCTATGTTTTATAAGTAGATATATTTGTTTGCGCTATTTTTTTCTGCTGAAAAGAACAAAGTGCCACTCAAGCTGTATTCAGCATTCATAGATATACCAAGCTGGCAAATATTTCAAGTCAGTTGTTCAGGGTCTGCTTTGTTTTCTTTCTTCATTACTAATCCTCCCTCGCAGGGGCACAAACAACCGGTCCCATCGCATGTCACTATGTAACTGCCAAGCTAATAGGTACTCAGATCTTTGTCACCATTGGGTTACATCCCTGGCTGGATATTATCTGATGGTAATCCTGCGCCACAATGTCTTACAGAATAGAAAATCAGAGATAACAATGGAAGAGAAACTGCATGAGCCTATTATTTTTGTTGACATTTTGTGAGTTACTTAGAAATAGGGGAAATTGATGCAACCACCTATTTGCTTCTTTGTATTATTTCATGTAAGTGAAAACCATTATGAACCCCAGAGAAACGTATAATAACAAGAAACAGAAGTATCTTTGGCGCCACTAATTCTTGAGGGTAAACATGATTGCAAGAAGACAAAAGTCACAGTGGAGATCAAGATATATCTCTGTCATACATCAAGGCTATACAACCATGTATTATTACAGGAATGTGAAACTGAGACATAGATATTGTATACTTACAGAAGAGACAGCTGATTCATTCTTCGGATCAGGGCATTTTTCTTGTTCACTAGCATAAACCATTCCTGCATCATCACCTCTTCCTCCTCTGGATTTCGTCCTGAAAAAGAAAGTGAATTCAAACATGGCATATAAATAGATATTATTTATATATATATATATATATATATATACACATACACACATATATATATATATATACACACACACACACTCACTAACACACACACATACATATATATATATATATATATATATATATATATATATACACACACATACTCACTAACAGACACATACATATATATATATATATATATATATTTATTTTTTATTTTAACATATAAGAAAAAAAATGCAGTATATAGATTGTGACATGGCAACTATCGCAAAACAACCCAATGCTGCCAAAAGTACAAAATGTGTATAAAATAACTAAAGAGACATACAATATATGTTTTTTTAAAACTACTATAAATGTTAATGAAACCTCTTTCTAGAGCACCTTGATAAATTCGGAAGTGGCAAGTATGCAGACATAGCCATTGTGCTGATTATGTCATGAGACACCACTGGTTTTTAAAGGTAGAGCTGCTCAAGATGAAACATATATGCCAAACAGATGTTTAAGCATGCAGCTTTCATGTTGTGTGTCCCTTGCTAGCTACATATGTACATCTGACCCTAGACCAAAAACATGCTCTCTGCACCCCCTTTACACCAACTATTTTCTCCCCCCCTACATATATAGCCCTTGCAGCCCTTAATGCCAACCTTGACAATATACATTCTCTTTACAAGCTATAAGCCCACATCAGATTGTAGCAGCCTTCTGCAGCCTCAACTGCTCACATAAATACCTTGTTACACCATTATATTAGTTATGTACTTATATTAGCCTGCAGACCAGATAAATGTTGCTTGCTCTCCTTATTTTACAAAGTGCAAACTCTGCTCTTGAGCCCTGCATAGTATATGGTCTTAAGTAGCCCACCACCATGTGCAAAAACAAGAAAAGTGCAAGGGAATGGAAGAGCGTATTCTAGGCTTGGCAGGTGTAAGATACTGCAGACTAATGGTTGTATGAAGACAGCAGTGCTTTCTGAGGAGTTAGCACCTAAGGCCCAGACCTAAGACAAGGGATTTATATAGGCACAAGTGACTCAACCCCTTGCACAATCCGATGGCAATAAACTGTAGTATAACTCAATTACATATACCACATGCATCAGTCAATAGTGATTTAGTACTGTAAGAAACTATGATAGAGCCTATCATGAATTTTATGGCAGCTTTATTGTGATTTTGAGAATGTTATTGATACAGTATATATTATTCATAATAAGTCATTTATGTGGCTTTATAGAACATTGTTATTACAACAAAACTGCCAACAAGTAATGTGGATAGACACATATGTTGGTTATAGTGATATTGATAACTTCATTCTTAAAATAAAATTTAAATTAAGTAACAATTGTGATGTTCAAAGGCACTCATTACAGAAGAGAGATAACATTCTAAAAACATTAAAAATACTTTCACACTGTCAGAAAAATCTTTTAAAAAGTTAGATACGTATAATCCTCTTTTCTTTATGGCAAATGTGGAAAATCTGTAAAACACTACTGTAGATATGAAAATAATTGTCACCAAGTATTCTTAAAACTTTCACTTTCAAAAACCATTTATCCAGTTTACTACAAATTTATATGGAATGAAGAAAATGACACTTGTAACGTTTACTGTGCACACAACTCACTGAATGCATGAAGACTGGGTACAAGAACTATCATGCTATGCAAGTTGGTGGGGACAGATATTGTAATGCCATGCTAGATTGTGTAAGCATGTAAACTAACATCATATTATTGGCAGGTTACTTGTAGAGTTAGCATAAGACTGTCACTTTAAACTATAATGGTACAACTAAGCTTACATAATGTGTTTTACTTAATTATTTAATTAAGAGAATAAATTATGCACCATTGCATCTTGGCGAGAAGAGTAACTGTATGTATTTTGCATGTCTTCTAAATTATGCTAACTTATTGTTAATATACTTGTTATCGTCTCATGCACCTTCCAATCTGGTATCATTAGTGCCATCTCATGCATTCCCAACAGATACAAAATAATGTTTTTTTTTCTTCCTGCTTCATATTGCAAAGGTTAAAAAATGAAAGCTGTGCAGATAATGGTTTGTCAATAACTAATAAGAGATAAGAAAAGACTCTCAATACTAGGCAAACAGATGGATTCCCTGGACAATACAAGACATAACCTATTTGCCTTACACATAGCTGCTGAGTTAATAAAAACATACAATCTGACATCTATGAAAATTCCTTTCTGTGGAATCTTGAGTGTATAATTATACTAGCCTTGGCTAAAAGGATGCATATTAAATAAGATCTTGGATTTGTCCAGGACCTAATGGAAAACTAACACTAGGCAGAATAAATTTGTGATCTTAAACTGGTATTACATAGGATTGCAGTAAAATGATGTGATTTCCAGTTTACAGCACAAGTCATGATATATACATAAAAAAATAATATATATATATATATATATATATATATATACATAAATATAGTCTATATCCAATAAAGGACTGCACTCACTGGATTTAGTTTCAGAAACCTTCAAATCTTTATTGTGGCACCACAATAAAGATTTGAAGGTTTCTGAAACTAAATCCAGTGAGTGCAGTCCTTTATTGGATATAGACTGTATACTTGTTTGACTTTGCACCCTGGTTGATGACTACACAGCATTGGGAGTGCAGACACACACGGAGGATATACATAAATATATATACATACTGAGCACCTAAATTTGTTAAGGAGTTGTATGTCTTGTGGCTTCAGAATTCTTTATTGTCAAAGTGATATTTATTGCAGAAAAATGGAGGAATACGAAACAGTGTGCAGTCTTGTTTAAATAAATTATCCTTGCATCACTGGAAAAGGCTCATAACATAAAAATGTATCAAAAAAAGTTATATTAAATATTATTAACAAAGAAAATTGCTAAATGGGGTTTGTGCAATGAAGTAGGTAGAAATGCCTCCCCAAATTCTAACCCACTTTATACCCCTCCCTTTCCTGCTTGAGTCAATTCATGCATAGCCTAGCAAGATCCTAATTGGAGAAAGGGATGAGGTATATTATATATAGTTTTTTATGCAGTATATATTTGTGACTACATAATTCAAAACTGTCCATTAGCACATTTTCCAAGTATTCATACTTAGAGAAAACCCCAGAGCCAATACCATTTCTAGATGTAGATATACGCTATATGGTCAAAATAATGTTGACACCCCTACTAATTATTGAATTTAAGTGTTTCAACCACACCCATTACTATCATGTGCATAAAATCCTGCAGATAGCAATAAAATCTCTATAGATAAACATTGGCAGTACAGTGAATCATACTAAAGAGCTCAGTGGCTTTTGACATGCCACTGTCATGTCAGTTTGCTAAATTTCTACCCTACTAGATCTTCCCTTGTCAACTGTAAGTGCGAATATGTGAAGTTAAAGCATTTAGGAGCAACAACAGCCCAGCCACAAACTGGTAGACCACACACACACTCACACAATGGGGCCGTTGAGCGCTGAAGATTGTAGCACATAAAAATATCCTAGCGTCTATTGCATCACCTACTACAGAATTCCAAATGTCCTCTGGAAACAGCATCAGCAAAAGAACTGTGCGTCTGGAGAGTCATCAAAAGTTGCGGCCGCAAAGGGGGGCAACTCTATATTACTACTCATGGTGTTGGAATGGGATGCCCAAAAACTCATACATGTGATGGTCAGGTGTCCACTCAACATCCTTTTGGCCATATAGTGTATCTACATGCAACTTATTTAACTGAGATACCTTATTATTATTATCAGGTATTTGTAGAGCGCCAAAAAAAATAAAGGTTATAAACCAACTTAAACAGTTGGCTTATTATGCTTATATATGACTTGGTAGTGAATTTCAGTCTAAGGTTATCATGCTATATAGCTGTGGAAGTCTGTGGAGCATCATATTAAAGACCAACAAGAGATAAATATGGAAGATGTCAACAGATATTTTCAATTTATCATGGAAAATAGGTGGATTTTACAGACCGATAACAGCTCGAATACAGATTTAGAGCAACTAGGGCATTCTCCCAAAAGATGATTTCCTCTGTCTAGGTCAGGCTATAATAATTACACAGGTCCTCTCATCAGAATGTTATACTACGTTTCAAAGAAGCTGCACTACACAATTTGTGGTGTAACTTCTACACAGTATTAGTGGTATTTTCTTTGTGGGGAAGACAGTGGATACCCTATAAATATGCATGGTCAGTCATACATCTTCCATTAGGTCAATTTTGGAAATAATGTCTCTTAATCAGCTCGGCTTTTCTCAGGCTAGCAAGTGATACATGTTATGGACCATGCCCCTCGCTGTCTAGGAGAGGTGACACAGCAAAGATTAATTAACAAAGAGGCCAAATTGATCTATACTTTGGTCAGTTTGATACACAAGGTGTTTCAAATATACATTTAGACTGGTAGTGTTTTATTTAATTTGTTGACGATGTATTACTCCTTTGCAGTTTTTGTTATTTATAGTTTAATAGGTTGAATAAGGTATTAACTTCTTTTGTTTTCAGTTTTGTACATTATAGCCCTTGTTGGCTATATCATTAATCTGCTAGATATTTTCAATAATTCGACCTGTGATTTTGAGTTGCATTTTGCTACTTGATCAATTGTTTTAAAATATTGCTGATGCTGTGCTGGGTAATGGAAACTGCACATGTACATTTGCAGAAAAGATTTAAAAAAAAAACCATACATACATATATATATATATATATATATATATATATATATATATATATATATATATATATATATATACACACACATATATATACATATACATTAATTCAGTATATCATCTCACATTTTTCACTCCAAGAGGCAAAGTTATGTATATTCAATAAGACTCTTATGTTAAACTTTACTTGAATAAAAAACATAGGAAATATATATGTTCACAACAGAGATCCCCCCATTCTAACCAGTTCTGAATTAGTTTTTAAGTGTTCCCTTTTTAACATGGGAATATTTTACTAATACAAGAACATTACTGACTTTTTCTATTCATTCTTCATAAGAGGGAGTATCTTCTTTTTTTCCCTATATAAGGAAATGAGTATTTTTGCATTGTTTAAAGGATGTCAAGGAGCTAGCCGTAAGTTTTTTACACTTGATTATTATACAATTTGATTGTTTATTGCTTTATGAACAAGTTTTATTATTTTGGTCCAATAAACCTCCAGATATGGGCATTCTCACCAAATAAATAATAAATGTACCAACTACTTGGCATCCTCTCCAACAATATTCAACATTTTTTAATTTAATTTTTTAAACTTTGCCTGGTGCCATATACCATTAAACTTGGAATTATTTTGAGTTTCTAACATACTCACAGATATAGGGAGAATGAATGCTTCCTAATCCACATATTCTTCAATGGTTCAAACCTCTCACAAATATTTTTCCCAATTTAATCTTACTGCAATTTTATAAGATATTGTATAGCTTTGATAAAGTATGCTTTTTTTTTAGACCTAATATCTATACATCATTTTTCAAAATCTGTAATTTTCCTTATAAAATGTTCTTGTCAGGGATGCAAAATTGATATGAAAGTAATTTGCTTATAAAAACAACAATTAACCAAGTATCTCATACCTGCATTTAATAAATATTGCTCTTATTTCAGCTCACCATTTGCTAATATGGAAAATATGGAAATATCTTTATTAACTAAGGCAAATTTATTTTTTATTAATATTTTCTTCTAGATTCAGTTCCCTATTTTGTAATAATGGCAGTAATGGGGACTAAAGGGAGTTAGTACTACAGTATTATCCAATAACAGTATATAAAAAATAAATACAATTGTAGCAATAAATCCATACAAGCTGCCCCCTGGAAAAAAAACAGCAAAATTCATTCTTTAAATTTAATTAAAAAAATCATGCTTGGCAAAACATTGATTAAGTAAAATTCTAACTTCTTATCTAGCACAATCCATGTGTCTAGAAACCTAAAGGGAAAAACAAAACCTTTAAAACCCACTCTTATCTTTGGAAATTATGTCATTGATTTTTAACACCTTTGCCTCTGGAGAGACCTACAATCTAATTTCTAAAAGATGCATTAAGGGGCCTCATCATTAAAAATTCATTATGCTTTTAATAACTATTTAAATGCTTTTTAAGCTTTATATGAAACAACATTTAAAAAAAATAAAAAATTAAAATGAGAGACTGTGATCACCTTTCGCTTTTCTTATTTCTCCTTTATCCATTTGTTATTTAATCCAATATCAGTAATCCAATTTGCCCATAAAACTTATAAAGAGCAGAATTTAACTTCCAAAGCGCATGCACTTTTCAAACTAAATTTTTTTCCCCCCAAAATGAATGTTTCATTTTTCCCCTTAAGTTCCCCATGCTAATGTTGAAGGAGAAGAGAAGAAAAAAAGAAGAAAAAAAACAAGATGAACATTGTTCACACTGATTAAGTAAGAGCTCATTAAAGAGCTGTCAGTACCTCACTTTGAATATGCATGAAGCATATAATCAGATCTCGTACCGTCACTAGAAGAGAATACGGTATGTACAAAGGATTGATTTAATTACTTGAAGTAGGCTGTAGTAGTAAAGCAGTCTTGCTACTGAAAAAAATAAAGGACAGCTGAATTCTAGTGGTTTGGAGGCAGAAGAGAAAAAAGCAGTTTTAGTACTTCGACAAAACCTAATCTGTGGAGAAAGGATTCTGAATTTTGTCACTTACTTTAAACTTGTAACATTCAGAATTTAACCCACATTGTTTAACACCATCTGCTTAAAATCACCACATTTTAGAAATCCTTGTTTCTTGCTGATAAACATGTGACAAGTCTCACTCCACCACACACGCACAATTTTACAGCATTAAACCATTTCTGTGTGCAAAAGGAATGTTTGTTTGCATACTTAATTTTAGCAAATCAAAGATAATGCTAATTAATTCAGATGCTTGACAAAGTTTACATTCCTGTGTTTCATATCAGGCTCCCGTAATTATTTTTATGCTGGATAGTAAGTACACAAATTATTTTATTAGCAATACAATACTATAAAGCAGTGTAAGACATAAAAGTACCACTCATATGTTGCAGGGTCAACATGTCGTTAACCCTTATGACACCCAAGTAAGCCTACAATACATTACTTTACTAGCGCTAACACAACTCCATAACATTGCCTGTGTAATTTCAGCGATTACTGATAAACATGACACAATGAACAAGTTTAATGACGCATGACATTTTAACAACGTCAGAGCAGGGCACCAAACAAAGCTAAACTTTGGATTTAAAAAGCCAATAAAGCAGAAATTCAAGTTTCATAATTCAGATAAAGAATACAATGTAAAACAACTTTTCAATATCTCCCTTTATGAAAACATGTACAATCTTTTTATCAGCACACATTCTGAGGCTCCAGCTCCTACTGAGCATGTGCAAAAGTGCACAGAATAATCTTATATGCATTTTGTGATTGGCTGACGGCTGTCACATGATACAGGGGGAGGGGAAAACTGGATTCATTTTGAAATTTGGCAAAAAAATATTCTAGTGTTCATTTCAAATTCAAAGTAAGTGCTATTTGCTTTGTCTTTTAATTGTGTATTTGTCTATATCAGAAATGTATTCAGAAAGTGGCAGTCTTGTTAATCTATCATAATTAAAGGGACATTAAATAATATGAAATTGTAATATAAAATGTTAAATTATAAGTAGTAAAAAAACATACATTTTCATAATTTATTTTGTTCCCTTTTTTTATAATTTTTATTTTATAATTCTGTGCTTTCTAATTCCTGTTAAAAGTGGGCGTACAGCCTCCACACAGTCATTGGTTGCATACTCTAGTGACCCATACCCATTTATAAATTTCCATAATTGGCCTTAGCAGATAAGGAAACCTATATTAAAGCATCGTAGTGTCAATTGCTAAAACTTTACACTTCATTATTTTAAAAAGTACATCTGCATATTATCCTCAGCTATTTTCTGCTTTTATTACATCAGTCTATTTATCATTTATTTAGTTTAATTAATACTAACTAGGAAAAGCAGACTTCACATGTACATGTAAGGCTAGACATATTTTTTTTAGATTTTCTAATTAGAATTTAAATGTTCAAAAGTTAAATATTTATTTCTACAGTGACATTTTATTCTTTGCAGTTTCTTAGCAAACGTTTATTAATGAAGAATGGCATTATCTAACTATTATCATAAAGAGAAAAAATGCTTTAAAACAAATTAAGCTTTCTAAGGGCTAGTTTACAAGTGGAGCAATGTTTGCGCACACATCGGTCTTACCGTTGGTATTAGGAGTTGAAAGTAACACGCGATCACTTGAGCACAATCGCAATTTACACTAGAATGATTACTGTGACTTCAGAGCTCTGGTTAACTGTTTTACAAAACTAAAAAGTTGCACAAAACACATCATAAATGCATTACAAAAGAACAAAAGTACAGTTACATTCATAATTACACCATCTAATAAACATATTGCACACAAAAGTTATAAAAGCTCAACAATATGAGATCTCTGGTGTTAGACAAAAAAAGGCAGCCAAAATGCTTTAACATAGAAGATGGATATATATATATATATATATATATATATATATATATATATATATATATATATATATATATATATATATATATATATATCCATCTGTCTGTCTGTCAGTGAGATCAAACAATGTGGAGCTCACTTATCACTTGACACAAAATATTATTATTGCAGAATTTCTTGTTTGAGCAAAATTTTAACAAGTCAAAAATGATTAAGGTATTGATACAAGCAATAGGTATATATAAAATATGTTGATATAATAACTCAAATACAAGACACATTAAATGCTGGCAAAATATATAAAAAGTGCTAGGGAAACGCAAAGTCATGTCTTTTTTTCACTCCCACTGCTTCCTTCATGTGACATTCATCAGCCAATCACAAATAAATATATGTATATTCTGTGAATTCTTGCAAATGCTCAAGTAGAAGCTGGTGACTAAAAGTGTAAATATAAAAAGACTATACACATTTTGTTCATGGAAGTAAATTGGAAAGTTGTCTAAAATTGCATGCTCTATCTGAACCATGAAAGTTTAACTTTGACTTGAGTGTCCCTTTAAGTAACATTTAGGAGGGAAGTGTATTTAAAAGGAAAAAAAATAATACTCTATTTCCTATGTATTAAATAATCCACTATTAAAGGAACATTAAATACAGTAATATTGCATACTCAACAAATGAGTAATAAAAAGATAACGCAATATCACTTAGTCTGAATTTAAAATGAGTTGTAGATTTTCTAACAAATTTAAAAATTACATCCATTTCCTTCCCCTGTATCACGTGACAGCCATCAGCCAACCACAAAATACATATATGTATATTTTGTAGAATCTTGCACATGCTCAGTAGCAGAAAGTGTGTACATAAAAATATTGCAGATGTTTTCATAACAGAAGTGAAATTTAAAATATTTCCGATTTAAATTGCATGCTCTGTTTATATAACGCAAGGTTAATTTGTAATTAAGTATCCCCTTTAAAGTAGGGGTGGGCAATTACCGGCCCTCCAGATGTTATGGACTACATCTCCCATGATGCTTTGCCTGCATTATGGCTGAAAGAGCATTATGGGAGATGTAGTCCATAACACAGTAATTGCCCACCCCTGCTTTAAAGGGCAACTAAAGTAAAAAAATTAAGTTTCATGAAATTTTAAAAAAACTTTCCATTATACTTCCATCATCAAACGTTGCATATTTTTATAGACACACTTTCTGGGGCTTTGGCAACTACTGAGCATGTACAAAAGTGCACAATATATACATTTTGTGATTGGCTGATGGCTGTCACATGATAAAGGGGGAGAAAAAATTTGGATTCACTTTAAAATAAGCAGTAGATATTTTCTGGCGAAATTCAAAGTCAAAGTAAGAGCTATTGCATTGTCTTTTAATTGTGTATTTGTCAGTTATTCAATTCTACTTCACTTATGAAGTTAAAATATAGCTGGAAAATATGTTAGAGTAGACTATAAATATCAAAGAAACATTCATTGTCAGGGGATTATTCAACTTGGAAGTGAATGTATATTAGGGCGACTTAAGTTATTATTAAGACGTTTGTCAGAACTGGTATAAAAAACAGAAAACAAAAAGTGAATTAACCAACTAATACAGCAATTGTTTGTATAAAATAAAAGTTTCCAAGTAACTGACTCAATGTAGATGTTTACTAATTGTAAAACTTTGTAAAGAACATTGCATATGCCAGAGATTATAAAACATAAACAAATTATGTATGTTCAGAAATAAATAAATTTCTTGTAAAATCTTAGCAAGCACAATTCTGATTATAGTAGGCTGCTTGCCACACCGTTTTTAAAAATCAACAACTACTAATAAAATACTAGCTTCCTATGAATCACTCTGGACATAGACATACTACACCTTCATGCCTCTGTGCGTATATATTACTCATATGTTTTAAAAGAATAAAAAAAACTTTGCTTTATTTTTGTAGTACACAGAGTGCAAAGTTGTTTCATGCCAGTTGCGTATTTAGGTTTTGTGCTGATGTGCTGCCCCCCTACCCTGCCCCCCTTCCCACTTACATATCTGTCTATTGCAAGTTATATAAAAAACCCAAGCCCAAACACAGATTTGTTAAAACAATACTTCCCCAAACACAATATTAAAAGGAACATAAAACAAGTTGGGATAGAGACAAAATATAATATTCATTTTAATTAAAAGCTCTAACCCCCCCCCCCCCCCCCCCACACACACATTTCCGTCTATGGCTGTACCTATATCTATTGTAGCTTTGGTAGAATGCAAACTTGCATAGTGATTATCTGCTGGAGCATGCCTAGAAGCTGTGAACTCAGTTGAAAAACAATGCCTGTGTCTAAACACTGATAAGGGGGGGGGGAGCACAGTCTCTAGACAGCATTGCTATGTAAGTAGTTTTGCTTATTTGTGAAAATTATTTTAAAATACTTGCCAGCAATTTTTAAACAATTTCTTAATTCAAACCTTTTACTTAATTAGTCCTTTTAGGATATGCACAGATTTCAACATGTTTTATGGCACTTTAAGTGCTGAAAGCCAACAGAACTAAAGGCAATAGCTAGCTGAATAAAAAAAAAGGTTCAGAACTACCTCTAAACTGTAAGCTCAATGGGCAGTCTCTTATTATACCCTATAGAATATAAGCTCTTTGGGCAAAATATCCCATTATATACCTGTATAATGCTTCTAAAATAACTGAAAACTTTTAACAAATATAGCCACAAAAAAAGTGCTGCCCCCTCTCAATCTGCCGTCCTAGGCAAGTGCCTTGTTTGCCTAGGCCAAAATACGCCCCTGCTTCATGCTCCTGCTAAGTGCTTGCCTCAACGTCATACACCTAATAATGCTCTGGAGATGGAGGCATTGAATACAGCCAAGCTCATAGGACGACCACCAGCAATATACAACACAGGCCCCTTGGCTAAACGGAGTAAACTGGAACCTCGGGTTATGTTTAAAAACACATTTATTAAAAGACTGATAAAGTGACCTATAGAACATCAGCAAGCTCAAGATAATGTATATAACTATCACCACTTCAAAGTCACAAGTTCACGGAGTAATTCTCAGCATTCTCCGTTCAGCATAGTCCTACCCTCTCTGTGATGTTTTGGTTCACTCAGTCCAATCACTCCCTCTGATGTATGGTAGTTGGGAGATTTAAAAAAAAGAGTAGCTGGAATTGGAGGATATTCTTGAAAAAGTCAGCCTATCTGGTGAAATGTACGTTGGAGGAACTGATTGGACTGAGTGAGCAGATACGTCACAGAGAGAGCGGAACTTAGCTATGTATTACTGCAGTTGCTGAATGGAGAATGCTTAGAATAACTCTGTGGACTTGTGACTTTGCAGCAGTGGTTGATATATGCATGATCTTAAACCTTGCTGATGTTCTATAGGCCACTGTATCAGTCTTTTAATAAATGTGCTTTAAAACATGATCTGAGGCTCAAGTTTACTCCATTTAGCCAAGGGGCTTGATACTGCTGGCATACTGAGAGCTAGGTGATCGCTCTCTGAAGTGCGAGTATCTTTCATTACACACTTATAAATAACCTCTAAGTACTTCCCTAATTTGCTTCTTTTACTTTTTGAGGAATCGTTGGCTGGGAAAGAAGATTAACCCCTTTGAACACATATTTTGACTTAATGTTGGAGTATATCCTTGTGCAAATTTTTACACTAATTTGTTGATGTACATTACAAAAGGGTTGTGGGACATGAAAACATGCAGAAATCATGAAGGTATGGACTGGAATCTAGGTAATCAATCATTAATTTCATTCCATATGAGTATGTATTTGAAACATTTCACCCTCTTTAGAAACAATTTCATTTTATGGTATATATATATATATATATATATATATATTTTTTTTTTTTTTTTTTTTTTTTAAGTATTAAAAAAAAAAATACATACCACATGCCTAAAACATTATGCTCTCCATATTAAACAAGGTAATTTTAGCTCATGTCACCACAAGACACAGCCTCATCATCAGATGTTATGAGTAATAACAGTCATGATTTATATCATTCATTAAGAATTACAAATTGCAAAGTGTTAGGTTTATTAAAAATACATATTGTGCTTCCTGTATTTATGGTGCCACGTATTTAATTGCATGGTGAAAATACAAATAGGATCATTTATTAATCTAATGTATTGTATTTTGGGACAGAGTTTTCTAAATGTATTTGAAACTTAAGAACCACCAGTAATATTAAATAACAAGTAACACAATACCTTAGGAACTAGAGAATGATTTTTTATAGGGATTTATTTATTAGAATACAAACTGTCAGAAAAAAACTAAAACTTGCATTGTCTAGTGCTAAACTGAAGTGCAGGCTATGGCTTGTCACGAAGACAACAATATCACTGGTCTGTCAATGGGCACAACTTATGTCACAAGAAACAAGAATACCTAAAATCCAAGATGTCGGCACCCAGTGTGAAGATGCAGAGCTTCACTAACCAGAAATTTTAAAGGGTTAAAAAAGAGAAAAGCTTTAATGAGAGATGCAAGTACACTAGGAAAAACAAAAGCATTGCGAGTAGTAACCATTCAAATGTACTTGTACCCAGCAGGTTAATGTACTTTTAAGCCAATATTAAGCAAAAATAAACTGACATTAATTTTTTTAGTATTTGTCTTACAAATCATAATTAAATAGATTTTCGTGAAAATATGCAATTTATTTGCACTCTAGATAGAATAAATAACATTTAGAAATAAAATAATGCAAAATATTACACTGCTCCCATTTGACTAATTCATAATGCCACCCAGTTACTTCATTATGCTACTTGGCTGGCAAAAGTTTCTGTGGTGAACACTACACCAGACTATCCCACCTATATGAGCTTGTTGGACATCCCATTCTAAAACGATGGGCATTAATTCGGAAATGCCCGTCCCCCTTTGTGGCTATAACAGCTGCATCTCTTCTGGTAAGACTTTCTACAAGATTTTGGAGTGTGTCTGTGGGCATTTATGCCCATTCAGTCAAAAGAGCATTTGTGAGGTAAGGCACTGATGTTGGATGAGAAGGTCTGGCTCACAATCAGCATTACAATTCATCCCAAAGGCGTTCAATGGGGTTGAACTGTCTTCATGGACCTCACTTTGTTGTCAGGGGCACCATCATGCTGGAACAGAAAAGAACCTTCCCCAAACTGTTGCAACAAAGTTGTAATGCCCAATTGTTTAAAATGTCTTTGCATCCTGTAGCATTAAGATGACCCTTCATTAAAACAAAAGGGCCTAGCCCAAACCTTGACAAACATCCCCACACCATTATGCCTTCACCACCAAACTTTACAGTAGGCACTATACACTGTGGTAGGAAGTGTTCTCCTGGCATTCACCACACCCAGACGAGTCTTCCATCAGACTCCTAGAAAGTGAAGTGTGATTCATCACTCCAAAGAACACATTTCCTCTGCTTAAAGGGACACCCAAGTAAAAATTAAACTTTCACGATTCAGATAGAGCAGCGATTTTAAACAATGTTCCTATTTACTTCCATTAACAAAATGTGCACAGTCTTTTTATATTTACACTTTTTGAGTCACCAGCTCCTACTGAGCATGTACAAGAATTCACAGAATATATGTTTATGCATTTGGATTGGCTAATGGATGTCACATAGTACAGGGGGAGAGGAAAAAGTAATAACTTTGAAATTTGTCAGAAAAAAATTACTACTGTCTGGGAGTTCAGACTAAGTGCCATTGCATTGTCTTGTTATCAGGCATTTGTTGATTATGCAAATCTACTGTACTTACTGGTCCTTTAAGAGTCCAGTTATGGAGTGCTTTACACCACTCCAGCAGATGCTTGGAATTGCATATGTTGATGTAAGGCTTGTGTATAACTGCTTGGCCATGAAACTAATTTCATGAAGTTCTCAATGCACAATTATTGTTGTTGATAGGCGATTTCTATGCCCTATGCGCTTCAGGACTCGGCGGTGGTACTTGTTTTGCTAAAGAATTTAGTAAATAATTAGTTGGGAACAACATTCTATAGTGCATGACTGTTTGGAGGATACAGCATATGATTGGCTGTATTTTCTCTACCTACCAATAGAAAGAGTAATTCAAAGAGGTTCTAACAAGGGTTGCAAGTAAGGTAACTTTATATTTTTTATTTATGTAAAAATATATTATGCCTAGTTTGTTTTTAAATACACAAATACTTCATAACAGAATAGAAGTGAAATACACATCAAGCGCATGCCCCAAAATAATATAAAGGAATAATTATTATTTTAAACCAGATACGCTACTTTATAAGCTATTTTTCTAAGATAGGTTCCTTGTAAATAAATTACATATACAAAGAACTACACAAGAAACGTTAAGATCGCAAGTGATTAATGCATAAATGACAATCTGTAGGAAATGCATGATAAAATACCCTGCAAACAGAGAAGGTGTTACACAATAAAGGACTATGCTTTGCATGTGAAACAATACTGAAAAACCTGTATTTTAACACTTATACTCAACAGGCACTCCAACCTATGAAATGATGAAAACAGAATCCCATCTTTTCTAATAATCTTGTGACAAAAGCTAAAAAGACATCATCCCATTAACTAGTGATCTCAACTGCAAATGCAGAGTACTTCCTGGTTCCTTTTATGTCGAATGCGGCTATTTAAAAAAAAAAAAAAAAAATCCACTAAACACTGACTGTGAATAGCACAGACTCATTCATCTTTTATCATGATCTCTTGTTATGAGAGCGTGAGTGAGACTGAAGGTGTCATTGATATGATGAAGTGGAAATTAATAAGAAATTCTCTCATATTTGCCTCATCACACTAATTTACTTTCGTACAAATTTTCCTCTTTTTGAGAGTTCATACCCAGCCCCCTGTTGTATTCTTTTTTTTAGCGTAGAATAGTCAACGAGTGCGTTGCCTGAAAAGCACCAGGGCTGGACACAAAAAGCATTCGAAATTCTCATTTAGTTGTCTTTATTTTGCTAGCGCCATGTGGTCCTTGAAGATGCAGAAAACACGGGAAGCCGGGTAAAGATCAGAGCAAGCTCATTAGCATTCTGACAAAATTGGAGTGGTGGAGATGTATAGTTTGCCTGGTTTGTCGTTTTGAAAGCTGCCGGTGGTAAGCTTTCTGTTTCATTGTGCCTTTGTCTTTTTGGGAGTTTTTTAACGCAGCAGGGTGTTTGTTAGCTCCTGGATTGCACAATGCATTGTGGGAACCTTCATTGAATGGCCAGTCTATAGTATCACTGTAAACTAAGTCACTAAGTTTTTTCTATCCATGTATACGAGAAAATTTACACCAATTTATTCCTTTCACCTTATGCTGTCATCTGTGACCTTCTCTAACACCTGAATTAAAAAGTCTGACATAAAACTGCAAGTGAGCTGGATTGCTATTGAAAAAAGGGAAAGAACGATTGTACAGTGCCATTTTGCTTCAAACACAATATGATAAAGAATTTAATTGAAATTCGATTATTTACAAAGAGCTAAGGATGAATTGGAGAAAGATAAAGTTGATTACAATTCAAAAACATATCTTTAAACAAATACATCTCTGTTCTTCAGAGACTTGTGAGAGGGTGGTAGCGGGATTGGTTTATGCTCCAGAATTATGTAAATAAAGTATTACCTCTTAGAAGACCTAAGCAAGTTATTATCCTGGCCATTTGATTTTTATTAAACATACAGCTTACTTTGATGGGCTATAAAGACTACATTAATGCTGCTATCCTACATGAATGTCTCCAAGTTGCAGTGAAATGGATAAAAGTCTTTTAGGATGAATTTATCTGCTAAATCCTTGTGGTTGCCCTCCTATCTTGGATGATGACCCAAAAGAATGTCAACAGCTCATTTCCCAGAATGCTGCTAAGAGTCACTATGCAAGGCATAATCTGCTCACTCTCAAAGAACCGTTTCAAACATCACATTTCACAAGCTGTTAAAATGGAAAAAAATTCACTCTCATCTCCTGACCATCCTGATAAAGCATTTCACATATGTGCATCCAGAATGGTTTAACAACACAGTTATAGGCAAGACTCATGCTTATGTAAATCACTATTTAATACATAAAATAGTATTTCAGATTAAAGAATGCAATATGATTGGGAAGGAAAGTAGTCACTGCACTATAAGCAAACCTATAATCCATTGCTACACATATTAAGCTATGATACTAAAAAAGAGAATTATACTACAGTTATCTGCAAAAACACACTGAAAGGAGAAGGTATTCCAAATGAGCGCCCCTTACCTAAAAGCACCAAAAAAAAAATTCCTTGGTATAATAGTATAAAAATATACATTACTGCAAAAAAACAACAACAAAAAACACTCAGGGCTAAAGGTGTAATGTTTCTATTATCACAGGACCTTATCCATAGACATGAAAAAATGACTCCCCCATTTCCACATTTATAAAGATTTATACTTTGTCACTAAGCAATTTGACAGAAAACAAACCACAGATTGTATGAAAAAGACTATATTAAAACTCTTAAGCAAGCCAACAGTAAACATACTGAGTTTTAACTGTTCGGCTGCCAGGAAGGGTAGTAAATCTCAGCAGTCCTCGGTGGTTAGGGGACTTATAACCTTGCAACCAGCAATGAGAATATACCATTGCAATACATGTCATCAAAATCACATAATTTAGTGTGAAATTAGCAATCTTAGTCTAGCTAAACATAGATGGCCAATAATAAGCCCTTAAAATGACAAACAATTACTGAACATTTGCTTACAGCTAAGCAGTAAAAACGGACTCTTTCAGGTCGAAGCACATGGACAAATATATATAAATTGTATTTGTTCTCCCTGCTTACCACCATGGTTACTGAGATTACACATGCAAAAATTATTATAAGCTTTATTGATCTTCAATAACTGAAGCTGTGCACAGCCCTTTACTAGGAGCTGGAATGAACTCCAGAAAACAGTAACATTATATTTGAATGAACTGTCTAAGAGGAATATAAAAACCGTACTCCTATACTATGAAATTAGTATATATCCAAATTTGAAATTTAACTAATGAAAAATATCCACCCCTATGAATAAAACTTTTAGCAAAGCAATTACTAAAAACATTATTTCTAACCAAAACATATTATCAGTGAAATATAAAAATAAAAAAATAAAATAAATCCCAAAAGTGAAATATGTTTTGAGCTATGCTAACACTATACATTTTAATATAAATATATTTATATATTGCTTTCACACAATTTCAAGGTGCTAAGTGTATAATACGGGTATAAGGAATGCATTTCCCAATGCAGATTTTTTATTTTTCAGAACTTCCTTACATAAAAATAATGCACTTATTTAATACTGATAATGCATTTAATCCTAACCACACTTGTTATATAGCGAATACTACAAGAACAATATCAGAAATGCAGCAGTTTCTATCAAAGCCTTAATAACATAGTCTACTCCTTTATGCAATTGTAATAATTCCATATAAAATACTTAATAGTTCCCAAATGTAGACAAGGTACGGTGATCTTTCTAGTCTTGAAAAAAAAAAAAAATGTAAAGTCTATACTACTTTCTGCCAATAAAGTTTCTTGAAGCAGCCAGTCATGAGTGTCTAAGTCCAGCTTTGAAACAAATATGTAAACAATTACTTATCCACGTGGAAAATGGAATATGCTTTCCCAGAAAATATTTTCTACAATTTCCTTTGGATTCAAGCTGAAATGGTAGCTGTCTGTTTTGCATGCAATTACATGACAAGGATCTAATATGGCCTAACATTCAAACAAAGTTTGAGATTTAAACTGACACTGTATCAGCAACTAAGCACTGCATAGCAAACAATCTGCAAATGATATATATATATATATATATATATATATATATATATATATATATATATATATTTATATTGTAAACACTAAGGGGTCCTTTGGAGAAGCTCTGTCTCTCTGTTTTTTTAACTTGCTTACCATGTTATAAAATAAGATTCCCTATCTTTTATGTGGATATCTCAGCCTAGCAGTTAGCTTAAAATTGTAAAGATAACTTAACCTTAGCGCTCGGATTGTTAGGGCTTAGTTGTTATTGATATTTTTTCTGCTGGCTGTTACAATTTAACATTATACAAGTTCTAATAACTTAGATGGGAAGTCTATTATTGATCTTGGTTTAAATGTTTTTAATTTGAGCTCAAGCCAATTGTATGCATGATAATTCTCTTTTTCCTTTTTTTTATAAATATGCTTTCAATAAGGATAATAGTGTGAATGATATTGAATTATTACTTTATATCGCTTAACCATTTCAACTCAGCAGAGTTATTTCAAACGCAGATTAGAACTACCTATAATTAATGGTATATCCTATTACAATTACTTTGTTAGTTGTTACTTGTTTCTTTCTCTGATTCTGTGGCAGGAAGTCTAAACTAATATATATATTAAGATTTATTTCATTACATTTGCAAGATTTAAGTCTCCTGTTTATTGATACTCTGCTTCCCCTCACCTCGTATTGTAATTAAAATATTGTAAACACTTTCAGAGGGTTGTTTTGTTATCAAAATGTGAATTGTTTTGCTGCTCAAAGACAAACCATTAGAAAAACCTTGAAATAAGTTTAGCGTATTTCCTTTGCACGATTGACTTGTGGCAGATAAAAAAAAAAAAAAAACAAGCACATGCAATGATCAAGGGCCACTTTATAGGATGTTGCAGGGTCAGTTATATATATATATCCTGCGTGATGCACTCCAGTCTCTCAGTAGGCTGTGAAAAACTATAATTTCCAGAGTAAAATTACAGAAAAGCAGGCTAAAATAGTTAATAGCAGGAAAAGTAAATAATGCAAGTATATTAATTAAGAGCTAGATTACAAGTGGAACACTAATTTAACGTGTGCCGGTTTACGGCGCAAGTTAAATAAACAGCCATTACGAATGGCTGGTTAATGCTACCGTGTGCTCATTGTAGCACTTTGCACTACACTTCATTAACCAGAGGTCAGACCTCTGGTTAGTTAACTAAATGTCCCGCAATTGCCCCCAAAATAAAGTGTAGTGTTCCGTTTTTTAAAAATAAATAAATATTAGCATCTTTTTAAAAAAAATGTATTAAATAACTGCACAAAGCAGAGGGGTGAGGGGATGTGGGGCATTAAAAAAAAAAAAAACGGCACTGAAAAGTGCCTTTACATAGCGGTCTATGGGGACTGTGTTTTAACTGTTATTATATATGTATATGCTTATATAAATATATATTTATGTGTTAATATGTGTATATACACACATATAACAACACATAGATATCTATTTAAACTTTGCTGCCCAACGCTGCGCGACTTATTCCTTTCGCTGTGCTAGGTTCTGCGTGTCTATTGGCATCAGAACGAGGCTCCCATTGGAGCCTATGGAAGTGCGCTCTCGTGAGCGCAAAGCTTCCATGCAATTTGAACACGAGGTTGCATTCAAATTGTGCTTAACTTTTAATACCAGCGCACATTTGCATGAGCTGGTATTATTAGAGTAGCGTAAATATCGCACTCACAAAAGTGCAATTTTGCTAAATCTTTTATATGGAGTTCAATTTTTAACTTAATTTACCTTGAATACACACACATACACACACACAAATATATATATATATATATATATATATATATATATATTTATATATATATATATATACTTTTAATCTTCATCCTGCTGATGGGAAATTAGGGTGTTGTGCATTTATTCTTTGGATCTGTAAAAAGCTTTGTCACAGAACTGCAGGTCTCTGCAGTTAAATACAGTATCACTGACTTTTCCAAGCAGACCATCTTGAGAGACAGTCAGAGCTATGAATAAATATGTTACAAGGTGCAGTGAATTTATCTGAACATTTTTCATAGAAAACCCCCCCAAACTAAATTAATGGAGAATTTGGAGCATAGGGTGGGACACCTCCCCCTCACTTTGCACTGCTGATTTGGGTACGACGACTTAAAGGCCAGATGTTTCACAAATGACCAACAACTGAAGGTTAGAATAAATTAATGGGTGATTTCTGAGCTTTGATGGAATTAACCATACTTCTTTTATTCAATGTGAATGTTCACCCGTTAAACAATATTCTTTTTTTTTTTTTTTTTTGACAAGTGGGGCCACCCGGCAGAAAACAACTGATGCAAAACCCAGAGTAATCCCTCTGTTTAGTTCAACATTGTGGTTAGCCTTAACACTGCCTCTATTATCCAATGGATTTAGAGAAAATTTTATTTATCTGTTGCCCTATGGTTTCAACTTTCTTGCCTTCTTTTTTTAAAAGGAGCTATTCCTATGTAAATAGATTTGCATAAAGACACAAAGAAACATTTAGTTATGAAGAAAACAAATCAACTGTAAAAATTATCATTATAAATAGTTGCTTATGGTATCTCACACACACCTATACATTATTTTATATATATATATATATGTATATATACAAACACATACACAAACACACATATATATACACACACACACATATATATATATATATATATATATATATATATATATATATATATATATATATATATACACACACATACAGTATATACATATATATATATATATATATATATATATGTATATATATATATATATATATACAAACACATATGTATATATATATATATATATATATATATATATATATATATATATATGTATATATATATATATATACAAACACATATGTATATATATACAAACACATTTTATATGCAGAACTTTATCAATGCAGAAGAATATTTGAATGACCCTTTAACAGGCTTTGCTCAATACTAAAATTCTACTTATGCTGATAACTGCAACTGGAAGAATTTAAACAATGTAGCTTAGTGTATTAATTGCGCATCAGAATGACCACCACGATTGTACACAGCAATATAGTCAGATATACCATCAAACTGTGTATATACAGATTGCCCTGAACTGAAGAATGTTTGTTACGCATACGTATTGGATAAGCAATATAAATACATGCAATCCTAAAATGTGGTCATGTTTCAAGTAAAACGTGTAATACAAAAGGTACCAAATTCTGTTGGTAGATATTTTGTAAGGCTTTAAAGAAGAACAAATATTAAGGGCAATTAAAAAACTATTGCATCTAATAATGTAGTATAAAATATTTAATATACTATATTTACTTTCTACCCAGATGGTACAAGCAATCCCCCAGTCAAACTAACAGAAGTTACCTAATCAGTCATTACCAGTAACATTTATACAGTGAAAAAATATACACTCGTACAATGAATGCCATTTTGTTTTTTATAGCACTTATAGACACACATAAAAGCAAATGGTGTAACAAAACACCTCAGATCAATGAATTGTGATCTGAAATACAGGCACCAAGTCGAGCAATAGCAAAAAAAAGGATATATTGACATTCACTGAGAAACTAATCAGCTAGTCTACAGGTTTTGTAATTAAAAGTCAAGCCAAACTGTTTAAAGTCAATTAAGATAATAAACATTGATAGTTCATACAAATGGAAACTACTTGCCATTGTATTATCTACAGATTATTACACCTTTGTTTGTTTACAGACACCATTTTACTTGCTTTACACAAAATGCAGATAATAACATTAATTAATACCATGCAATAGTTAAAGAATCTAGAAAATGGAAAAATGTAGTAGACTGGAAGCTTTCCCTCTCCTAACTAGTAAATTGTTCACCCGACTGGTAACCTATAGTTATACTTTTATACCATTTCAAATACAGATGTATTTAAAGCAATTGGCTAGTTTAGTTTATTCTTGGGTTTAAAAGATTTTGTAAAGGATATATAAAGATTGCATTTCACAAAATAAGTTCAATAAAGTGGTAATTCACAAACAGAAGATTGTGGAGGGTACATTATCTGATACAGTTAGATGTTGAGTGCTGGATTCACTGGCTATAAGTGCGGAAAGTAATGCGATACAAACTATACAATCAACTCTACTAACCATGGTAGTAGAAATATTTATTCTTTATTCAAGTCATTGTAAACTTTAAGCTTTTTCTTTACAATATTCGTAACGATAAAGTAAAAGATGGGGACTTTAATTCATGAAAATCTTTGTAAAAGCTTCCTTTTTTTAATAATTACAATTTCATGTCTTGAGATATTTCGCCGTTCCTCTGCTGGTAACGGATACTCTAGTTCTTACTTCAGTAGCCAAATCGTATTGTGCCCCCTTTGGCGTCCAAAGCCAGTGGTGTTATTATTTCCTTGCTGGATGCCAAAGGGGGCGCAATATGATTGTCTATAGCCTGAATCGTCACTGAAGTAAGAACTAGAGTATCCATTACAGGCGGATGAACAGTGTAATATATCAAGACATGCTAGGTCGCAATTTCATAAGCTCCCAGGAAGATTAAGATAAACCGCAGATTATCCTTCAATAAACTTTAACATATCCACACGGAAATACATTATACATCTTCTATATACTATACTGATCTGATATATACCAAACTCAATGTACTTCCACTACCTGGGTCCTGGTCGGGACCACTGAGGCCTTTTTACAAGACCTTGGCACCCCCCCCTGACTATCAGGGTTGAATAGTTCCTGGTCTGCTTTTGCATCTAGTACTACTGCTTTTAGTGGCCGCATCATTTACACAGTGTTATAGCCACTTGTTACCCTTTTTGCCTCAGTATGGATCAGCAAGTATTCCATCAAACTGTTAAGGACTTATTAGATGACCTTGAACAGAAGAAGATGTGTGCGCACTTTGACAGCCTCCTTCAGTCCCTACATCTAGAGGTTACAGCCGACGACGCAAGATTAAGGGAGCACGAGAAAGAAGGGAACCAACAAAAAGCGATCCATAGCCACGAGACTCCAGCCCTTTCTGCTATACCAACAGGATCCTTAGCTGATTTGCATTGCAGTGCGGTGAACTCACCGAGCCCTAGCCAGTACAGCGGCTCTACTCTAACTAGTCAGGAGGGGAATGGATCATCTGTTCGGCTCCCTCCAAGACATACTGGTGAGTCGCTACTAACAAGCGAATTTTGGTCTGAGGACAGAATAATTAAGAGTCAAGAGCTTATACAGAAAGTTCATGCTCCTTTTCCTCAGCTGCTCATCTCGTGTGAGACTATGCCCAAGGATCATTACTCACAAGAATCGCAGAGTTATATATTCTGCAACAGACTTTGCTCAAGATTTTACTACCTCCTTGAAGACTGGAGTTGGATAAGGCTATTTATAGTTAGTAAATAACCCAGCCTACTATACTCAATTTAAACCTAAACCTATATTAGATAGCTCCCTAGCAGCACGCAGTTAGTTCATTTCGCTGTAATGTTGGTTACAGACAGTTCCTTTCCACTCATATTTCCTTATCATATATTTGCTCCTCTTTATGACAGTTGCTGTTTTATCTGATATGTATTAGCGTCGTATGATGTAACGTGTGGCTAGATACTAGTGGAGATGTATAGCTTTAGTTCTGTATTTATCAGGATATGTTTGCCATGCAGGTTAAAACACCTTCACATAATGCACAAATATTGTATACCTTTTAGGTGTCTTGTTTACTACCATATTGATTGACTACACTAACATCACTCACATATTAAAGGGGCATTAAACCCACATTTTTTCTTTCATGATTCAGATAGAGAATACCATTTTAAACAACTTTCTAATTTACTTCTATTATCTAATTTGCTTCATTCTCTTGATATTCTTTCCTGAAAAGCATATCTAGATAGGCTCAGTAGCTTCTGATAGGTGGCTGCACATAGATGCCTCATGTGATTGGCTCACCAATGTGCATTGATATTTCTTTAACAAAGGATATCTAAAGATTGCAGCAAATGATGTAATAGGAGTAAATTGGAATGTTGGTTAAAATTGTATTCTCTATCTGAATCCTGAAGGAATTATTTTGGGTTTAATGGCCTTTTAAGTCTGCGGCCGGGACAGCATGCTATAACATTATCTTCTAGTTATAATAAATATGTTGCAGTGCTACATTGACACCAGTGATGTGCAGTCACTAGAGGCAGGTGAGGCAGTGCTTCACCTTTCATATGGGCAAAAATATATATTTTTTTATTGGCTTTAAAAAAAAAAATTGTAATTTTTTTCCCCAGCATTTTTTTTCACAGCTAGATGTTGTGCAATGGAGAGGCACAAGCAGGTCTGCCCACCATTACACAACATGCTGCGCCATCTACTGGATGACAGTGGTTAAGATCATTGCATGACCCATAAGTGCTTTATTTGAGGCAGTCCTATTTGGGCTGAACCAATCCAGCAAGAGGCATTAGTAAGTGGAACATAGGGTTGGGGCTGGATGTTAAATCATATAAAACAAAACAAAAATGGAAAAAAACAACTTTCATATATTTTGTTGCTGTCCTGTGAACCTGCTAGCTTTGCTAAAGTGAAAAAGAGAGTTCTGTTCTTCCCCTCTAAGTGCAGTGGAATGTGCCACTGTCACTTCCTGAATCCTTCCAGAGCAGGAGAGAGGCACAGAGAGCAATGTTTCTGTTCAGCCACATCTTATTGAAGTAAGATTTTACTGTAAGGGATTCTGTTAGTGAAAATGATAATTTAATGAATGTGGTTTAGTGTTTTTTTACTCTTTTACAGCAAAGGATCGTTTTTGTATTTTGTTTACTCAAACTTTACACCCACTAACTTAGCAGATTGCCTCTGTACTTTACACTAAATTATAGTCTCATTTAGTTATAGTCTCACTTAGTCTCTGTAGCTCTGCTGTTTTATTACTTTAAAATGCAGTGGTCCCCCCCCTTGTATGTGTGTGTGTCTCTCTCTCTCTATCCATCTCTCTCCTTATGTGTTGTTCACCCCATGGTCTCTTTCTCTCTCTGTCTCTCTTCCTCCCCCTCTGACTCTCATCCCTTATGTAATGAAAGAATGTACATTGCTATTTCTTCAACAAAGGATATCTAAAGAATGAAGGCGTATCCTAGCCACTGCCTCACCAACCTCTGACGTCACTGCACGTCACTGATTGACACGTATCTATTGGATCTACCTCCTCATGTACTTTATGATCAATTTAACATATCCTGTTACCATAAGTTATGATCCCAGGAGGCAATATGTCTGTCGTAGGATTTATACATGTGTAGGAACTTCCTGAATATTTGCATTTTTATCTTTATTTATACTGTATTAGGCTTTCATAAAATATCTAATGTGGCTGTCTACTCTTCTGAACTAGATAATTTTATTATTGGCATTAATCAGAATATACGAGCCAAACGTAGCACCCTACAGTCTACTAAAATTACAATAAGACGCATACTCGCATCTCCAGATGCTAAGTACCTTAACACTTTTACAGATCCAAGAGTGACCTTAACAAACTCTAGTCCCCCTCTCATTCGCATCACAGGATCGGACAAGCAAACGGTTGACCTATTAAACACTTTGTGGCACATATACCAAGGAAAAAAGAGGCTTCACTCTTATATACCCAATTTCATAACTGGTTAATAGGGTATGGATTGTTGATGCTAATATGTAGGCGTATATTTATCTCTCTAACTAGAAGTTGTCTCTTCTCATGTTGTTCTTGATGTACTATTCTCAATCTCACCAACATCTTTATTCTCATTTTATCCATATGTTGCCTTTATATGTACTATTTGATATACAGAGATCATCATTTTTAATATTTTCACTCCTACATTATAGATAGATAATATGTTTATTTTTTATGTCAATATACCATGCCCAAGAGTGGCTTTATTTCATTCTAGTTTACCTCCAGTATATTAAACCATTACACATAGGTCAAAGAGTGGCCTATTGCCAATCTGGGAGGTCATAAAATAAAAAATGAGGTTTAATTTTTATATGATCTGACTGAATTGCTGACGAATATATGTCATCCTGCCTTATGTTTATGGTGATATTTCACTTTATGTATTTTTTCACAGGTAGACATCCATTTCTTGTAGCACCAAAGGTTTGTACCCATAACTTTATTGATATGGTTGTTGTCATTGTAAAAAAACATATATAACTTGTTGTTATGCTGTCATCATAAAAATCTCAATAAAAAATTATGATTTAAAGGGTCACTAAACCCAAAAAATGTCTTTCATGATTCAGATAGATAATACAAATTTAAACAACAATCCAATTTACTTCTTTTATTTATTTTGCTTCATTTTTTAGATATCCTTAGTTGAAGAAAAAGCAATGCACATGGGTGAGCCAATCACATGAAGCTTCTATGTGCAGCAACCTATCAGCAGCTACTGAGCCTATCTAGATATGCTTTTCAGCAAAGAATATTAAGCAAATAAAACAAATTAGATAATAGAAGTAAATTAGAAAGTTGTTTAAAATTGCATGCTCTTTCTAAATCGTGAAAGAAAAAAATCTGGGTTTCATGTCCCTTTAAAAACAAAACAAAAACTAATAACGGGGGAAAAAAGATGGAATTGGGGGTTATGTTAGTTCAAGAAGTTGGGTATGGTTGGATGTCCAAATACATAACAAACATATTAATTCTATGGCTAAAATCTAATATTCATGGAAGTGTCCACATGCAAAAAAACAATTCATCTTGTCTGACTAAGCACATCAATACAAAAGCAAATCAAGTACCAAAGTGCCCTAATTAACTATTTTGCAAGTGAATGCAGACATTAGTGCAACACTGCAGTCACTAGATCTACTGCATGGTAGGTTTGTTTCAGTTAAGATTTCAATGAACCAATTAAATAATCATTTTCTCTCACTATACAATTAGACCAATGTGAACATCATTTGCTAACTAGCTATGTACTTAAAGGGACACAAAATCCTATTTTTTTCTTTATTGATTAAGATAGAGAATACAAGTTTCAACTACTTTCAAATGAACTTATATTATGTGATATTCTCTTAATATCCTTTGTTGAAGAAAAAGCAATGCACATGGGTGAGACAATAACATGAGGCAACCACCAATCAGCAGATCCTGAGCCTACCTAGCTATGCTTTTCAACAAAGGATAAACAAAACAAATTAGGTAATAGAAGTAAATTGCAAAGTTGCTTAAAATTAGACACTAGCTCTGAATTATGAAAGAAAATGTATTTAATGTCATTTTAAGCAGAAGTTAATATCAGAGGAAGCTGATTAAATATGGCTAAATAATTCTTCATAGTTATACAGTAAGACCAAAAAAATAAAATAACACAATTAACAACATGTAATAAATATCTTCCCAAATCTTTAATATATATATATATATATATACATACATACATACATACACACATAAATACATATACACACACAGGTCTATATGTTGAGATTAAATCTTAGACGTGATTAAAAAAATCCTTCAATATGTAACAGACAATGAGCCTCAGGTAAAATGATATTCACTGCTCCCAAATTTTTTATCAATTCTATATAACTGCAGTGTTAAGAATTTAATTATTCCTCAGTGATTGAGGGGTTAAGGTTTATGTGTCAGCCTCCTAAAATCTTGTAGCACCCTGGGATTGATCAACAAAAGATTTGATCCCTGGGAAAAAAAACATTGTCCTTTTCAGAATGTTAATCTGGTATATCACTTGCTGGTACACACCAGCATGTACTTCTGCTTGTGCAGACAATTAAAAGAATACATTTATTTAATGTGCCTTATCATTCAACATTACAGCTTGTAATTCATGCTAACTAGATAATCAAAATAGTTTTTTCCCCTTATTCTCCTCTTTATTTTAATGCTGGTTTCTTGATGAAACTTACTAGATGCTGCATATCTCATGATTAACGGACAACGTCTAAAGCATCCCAGTCCTCTAATCTTCCTAAAATCCTTTTTCATCCGATTGTTTAAGAATGCTTGAAAGGCTAACACCAAGTCTAAGACTACTGCACACGTGGGGGAGGGGAGCCTCTGAAGGTTCGCTAATTAAACTGTTTGTCTTCTGAAACATTTAACTGGCTTTAGAGATTATTCTAATTAAGAATGATGTTAGATGTATTTTTTTAATGCTGCTATTAAAATTAGTCATAATCCAGCAATCTCATGCACTGAACTATGTAAACATAGAAGTGCATGGAATTCAGCAGTGCTTGGTTAGCATATCCCCTATAACTGCTACCAGAAACCAAAAAGCAGACAATGCCTCATTGATTAATTATAACTTAAAACATTACTTAAAAGGGACAGTTTACCCATTTTTTTTCTCCCCTTTATTTTTTACCTATTTTTCTTTAAACAATATGCTTCTTTACATTTATATCGGCATTTGAAACTGTTAATTTTGCATATTGTATCCCTACCTATACTGAAAGTTTCTATACTTAAAGGGATAGGAAAGTCAAAATTAAACTTACATGATTCAGATAAAGCATTTTCAAATGTGCTTTGTTCTCTTTGTATCCCTTGTTGTAAAAGAATATGCACATATCTTACACTAGTGGGAGCTACCTGCTGATTGGTGCCTGCAAACATTTGTCTCTTGTGATTGGCTAAATAGCTATCTTCTGCTAGCTGCCAGTAGTACAGTGTTGTTACTTCAGCAAAGGATAACAAGATAATGAAGCAAATTTGTGAATAGAAGTAAATTGAAAAGTGGTTTAAAATTGTATGTTCTGTCCAAATCATGAAATACATTTTTTGGGGTTTTCTGTCCCTTTAAGTATAGGCTATAAAAAAAGCTGTGTACATATAGCTAGCAGAAGAAATTACACTACCAGTAGGAGAGATAAGCAATACACATTTTCAATAGTTCTCACTAAGTATTGAGCTTTGTTATACAGACAGAGATAATATAAAAAAGCATATGTGTGTACAGAAAGTAATAAAATAAGGAAATCTGATTCCCCTGCAAACTTACCCCATTTTAATGGGTTGTGGTTTCAAAGAACAAAATCAGCTATTTTATATATATATATATATATATATATATATATATATATATATATATATATATATATATATATATATAAATCTAAACAAGCATTTCTCATACATTTTATACTCTGCAGCTGGTAAAATAAGTCTTTAGAAAAGCATTAAGCTGCTGCTTTTACGAAGGTTACTAATACCTTCTTCTGTCCACTTATAAATAGTTTTTTTTTTCTTGGCCTATTTTAAAGCAAGTAGCTAAGGGAAATAATAGCACAGTAAACATGTGAAAGCACCAAATCAATCAGTTTGCTTTCTTAACTAAATTAAAAAACTGCAGTTCAAATGGATAAAACCATAAAAAAATATTTGTAGTATCTGCATTTTAGCTCCCTCACTTGTAAGAAATTGTTAAAAGGCTAGGCAAGTTTACGTGACCTCTATGCCAAACATTAGGTCATATTAAGGATGAGGTTTCTGGAGGTCTTTAGCAAGCTGGCAAAAGAGAAGCAGACGATCAGGAATAGATTTGAATTAGACAACAAGGCAACCAACGGTCATTATGTTAGTATAGAGTACATTGTTTTGCAGTTGATATCAGCTAAAACAATAAGGAATAAGTATGTGGCAGGGCTAGCCTTGATGAGTCAGCAGCTGCATCTCATATTCTGATAATTAGAAAATCGACAATTTTTACAGTTTTTTACTGTTCCTTTAAAAGGGACACTCAAGTCAAAATTAAACTTTCATGATTCAGATAGAGCATGTAATTTTAAACAACTTTCCAATTTACTTCCATTAACAAAATGTTTATAGTCTCTTTATATTTACACTTTTTGAGTCAGCAGCTCCTACTGAGCATGTGCAAGAATTTACAGAATATACGTATATGCATTTGTGATTGGCTGATGGCTGTCACATGATACAGGAGGAGTGGAAAAAGACATAACTTTGAAACTTGTCAGAAAAAAATCTACTACTCATTTGAAGTTCAGACTAAGTGCTATTGCATTTACTTTATATCATGCATTTGTTGATTATGTAAAACTACTGTATTTACTGGTCCTTTAAAGTATATTTATGTACATCAGAATTGTGCTGGGCATAGCCACAGAAATATGAAAATTTCAGCAGGAGAACAAGAGAGCCGAGTCAGTGGTAATATGTACAGTACATGCGTTTAGGGTATGATTGAGGTCTAAACAAATGTGTGATAGCTGAGCAAAAAACAAACCAGTGGATAGGGTGACAGTGGATATCTCCAAACTTCTAATCTCAAATACTGTTAACAGCACTGGCATCACTTCAACCAACCATGCCTGCTGCCCTGGGCTTACATTTGCTCCACACATTCAGTTCCTGGCTTATTTATTCTACTTCTGCTTTACAGATATCTATACAATATGCCACATCCTCACAAAAAACACTACTAAGATTCAAATCTGCATACTCAAGGCACTACTAGACTTCCTTACACACTGCTCCAAATCAAGGCACTACTAGTCTTCCTTACACACTGCTCCAAATCAAGGCACTGCTAGACTTCTTTACACACTACTCAAAATCTCCTACAAGACTCAGTAAGTAAGTAATGGCTTGCAGGTGTTCTATTGAGAACTCCAATACATCGAAAACTCCAATCTGATGTTACTTCTGATGATTCCATACATCTGATTGGTCCGTGTCTTAGTGAGTGACAGGATTCACAACCAATCACATGGGCACTGTAATCGCCTATCTTCACTATCTATTTTGCCTCCGCCTGGGGGGATTCAAGAGGGGCAAAGCCCCCTTTTAAACCTCATTCCCCAAGGTTTACTGGTGTATGCCAGAGGTTTGGCGGTGCGCCCCCCAAGACAGGCAAAAACAGATAGTGAAAATAGAAAGTTACCGGAAGTGACGTTGGCTTGGAGTTTTCGAGGAAGTGGAGTTCTCGACAGAACACAGGAACAGTATACAGATAACGGCCAGCAAATATCAGGTAATGGTCAGGAGGAACAGTATATTGGCAATGACAAACACTACACTGTGGCAAGTAACAGCCAGGAGGAACAGCATTGGCAGCAGAATACAAAGAAGGAAATGTGGAAGACCTACTGCAGAAAAGGCAGCAGGATATCAAGAAGCAAGGCCCAGATAAATTTATACATGGTAGTAAGAAGCAGAGGCAACAAATTATTATTATCGGTTATTTGTAGAGTGCCAATAGATTCTGCAACGCTATAAACATAGGCGGAATACAAGGAAACATTTATAGGGATGAGACGGGTAGAGGGCCCTCCCAAGAGTCGCACTGTTGTAGTCAGCTCTAAAGAAGGTGATCTACAAACAGCATGGTTCTTAGGCTTACATGATAAGGGGGTTCAAGGGGATAGCAATGGAGGAGAGGAACTGGTATAAAGAAAGGTTTGTGTAGGTTGTATGCATCCCTGAACAAGAGTCTTTAGGGAGCTCTTGAAGCTTTTATAACTAGGAGAGAGTCTTGTGGAGCGAGGCAGAGAGTTTCACAAGATGGGAGCCAGTCTGGAGAAGTCCTGTAAATGGGAGTGTGAGGAAGTAACAAGAGAGAAGGAGAGAAGGAGAGTAGGAGGTCATGAGCAGAGCGAAGGGGACGGGAGGGAGAGTATCTGGAGACAAGGTCTGAGATAAAGAGGGAAGCAGTGCAGTTGAGGGCTTTGTATGTCAGAGTGAGAATTTGGTGTTTAATCCTGGAGGCAAGAGAAAGCCAGTGAAGGGATTGGCAGAGGCACAGCAGATGAAGAGCGATGTGTAAGGAAGATGAACCCGGCAGAGGCATTCATTATGGAATGTAAAGAAGCTAGGCGGCAGCTGGGGACACCAGAGAGAACAGAGTTGCAGTAATCGAGGCGATAAAGGATGAGAGAGTGGATTAAAATCTTAGTTGTGTCTTGTGTAAGGTAATGTCTAATTTTAGAGATGTTTTTAAGGTGAAAGCGGCAGGATTTAGCCAAGGACAGAATGTGAAAAGTTAAAGAAAGATCTGAGTCAAGTGTGACTCCAAGACATCAGGCATGCGGGGTAGGGGTAATGATGGAGTTGTCGACAGTTATAGAGAGATTGGGGGTGGAGATTTTGGAAGAAGGGGGGAAAATAAGGAGCTCAGTTTTGGAGAGATTTAGCTTGAGGTAGTGAGAGGACATCAAGGAAGAGATGTGAGAAAGACAGTTAGTGACACGGGTTAGCAAGGAAGAAGATAGGTCTGGTGCAGAGAAGTAGATTTGGGTGTCGTCGGCAGTTGGATGGGGAGGTTGGGTCAAGAGAAGATTTTTGAGGATAGGTGTGACCAGTGCATGTTTCAGAAATGAAGGAAATATACCGGTGCTGAGGGAGAGGTTGAAAATGTATGTGAGTATAGGGGTAAGGGTAGAAGAGAGGGAGGGGAGTAGCTGTGAGGGGATAGGTTCAAGGGGACAGGTAGTGAGGTAAAAGAGCAGCAGTGGCGTCACTAGTGTTGGTGTCACCCGGTGCGGTAACTCATGGTGTCACCCCCCAGTATTTTAGTATAGTCCATACATACACACACACATATATATACATATATATATATATATATATATATATAAACACATAATTTGTTTATAGCACTACAAAATTCTATAGCTCTGACAGACATATACACACATATACACACACAAACTTACATATACATACACACACAAACACATTCATATACACACAAAACACTCACACATACATATACATTCATAGACACTCATACATACACACAAACACACTCATACACACACATTCATACACACACATACACTCATACACACATTCATACAGAAACTCATACATACACTCATACATACACACACACTGATACAAACACACACTCATGTATGCACACACAAACACACTGATACACACTCACAAACACACCTATACACACATTCATACACACAAACACACTGATACACACACACATTCATAAACAAACACACTGATACACACACAATTCATACACACAAACACACTGATACACTCTCACACACATTCATACACACAAACACACTGATACACACATATACATTCATACACACAAACACACTGATACACACATACATTCATGCACATACTGATACACACTCACAAACACACTGATATACACATTCATACACACAAAGACACTGATACATACATTCACACACAAAGACACTGATACACACATTCATACACACAAACACACTGATACACACACATTCATACACAAACACACTGATACACACATTCATACACACACACACTGATACACACATTCATACACACACTGATAAACACATTCATACACACAAACACACTGATACACACACACATTCATACACACACATACACTCATACAGACATTCATACAGAAACTCATACATACACTCATACATACACACACATTTATACACACACACTGATACAAACACACACTCATGTATGCACACACAAACACACTGATACACACTCACAAACACACCGATACACACATTCATACACACAAACACACTGATACACACACACATTCATAAACAAACACACTGATACACACACAATTCATACACACAAACACACTGATACACACACATTCATACACACAAACACACTGATACACTCTCACACACATTCATACACACAAACACACTGATACACACATATACATTCATACACACAAACACACTGATACACACATACATTCATGCACATACTGATACACACTCACAAACACACTGATATACACATTCATACACACAAAGACACTGATACACACACATTCATACACACAAAGACACTGATACACACATTCATACACACAAACACACTGATACACACACATTCATACACAAACACACTGATACACACATTCATACACACACACACTGATACACACATTCATACACACACTGATACACACATTCATACACACAAACACACTGATACACACACATTCATACACAAACACACTGATACACACATTCATACACACACTGATAAACACATTCATACACACAAACACACTGATACACACAAACACACTGATACACACACATTCATACACACAAACACACTGATACACACACATTCATACACACAATGATACACACTCACAAACACACTGATACACACTCACAAACACTGATACACACATTCATACACACAGACACTGATACACACATTCATACACACAAACACACTGACACACACACATTCATACACACACATACACGTTCATACACAAACACACTGATACACACATTCATACACACAAACACACTGATACACACACACATTCATACACACAAACACACTGATACACACACACATTCATACACACAAACACACTGATACACACACATTCATACACACAAACACACACATTCATACACAAGCACACTGATACACACATTCACACACACACACACACACACATTCATACACACAAACACACTGATACACGTTCATACACATACACACTGAAACACACATTCCTACACACAAACACACTGATACACACACACATTCATACACAAACACACTGATACACACACACACAGTCATACACAAACACACTGATACACACACACAGTCATACACAAACACACTGATACACACTCACAAAAACACTGATACACACATTCATACACACAAAGACACTGATACACACATTCATACACACTGATACACACATTCATACACAAACACACTGATACACACACATTCATACATACACACAAACACACTGATACACGTTCATACACAAACACACTGATACACACATTCATACACACAAACACACTGATACACGTTCATACACAAACACACTGATACACACATTCATACACACAAACACACTGATACACACACACTGATACACACATTCATACACACAAACACACTGATACACGTTCATACACAAACACACTGATACACACATTCATACACACAAACACACTGATACACACACACTGATACACACATTCATACACACAAACACACTGATACACGTTCATACACAAACACACTGATACACACATTCATACACACACACTGATACACACACATTCATACACACATTCATACACACAAACACACTGATACACGTTCATACACAAACACACTGATACACACATTCAAACACACAAACATACTGATACACACACACATTCATACACAAACACACTGATACACACACACACAAACACACTGATACACACACACACAAACACACTGATACACACACACATTCATACACAAACACACTGATACACACACACACACACTCATACACACAAACACACTGATACACACACACATTCATACACACAAACACACTGATAAACACACATTCATACACACATACACTGGTACACACACATTCATACACACACACACAACATAGCTAAGTTAAGCACTATTATATGAAGTGCCCTACACTAATAACATTGGTAACCACTAAATAGGCACTTAATATACAAATACAAAGCCTCTTACTCCTGCACCCAGAAATTAGTTCCACAACAACAACAGAGTTTTCCTTCCAAACATTTTTTTTTTACTAATGTCCTTTTACACGATGGCATGCAGCATCTTGTTGTCTTATTCGTGGCTAATATGCCCCTCTATCAATCTCTGAGGAAGCGCATGTACGCATGCGTGAAACGCGTCAGGTAGAAGGAGCTGTACCTCTTGTCTTCTACTTGTATGAATAAACCTTGAATCGCACTGGCACTTTGGCTCCGATTTCTTTTTTTTTTCTTTTCTAAGTTAATATGCCCCTCTACCCTGATTTTGGAAGGGGAGATTGCAATGGAATGGAAGTGGCACATTAATGTTAATGTATAATAGCTTCCATGTCCCTTTAAAACATTCCAGTCATGCAATAGTGAAAATACACTTCATGACCAGTGTGTTCTATCAAGTGTTAAAAGTATTTTTGACACCTGTGAGGAGTAACCAGTGACAAGAATCTGTAGTAGCAACAGTACCATGCATTTTCCCCTTATTTTGACAAAAGAAAGCACATCTTGCTCTTGGTGTTTTATCATATAGAATATGTTTTGTATCAAGGATATAAAATGACCACATAAACCTTATGCATAGCAAATAGTGTCACCCAGATGGCTTATATGATTCATTTATCATGAACCAATCAATTAATAAGAATATAAAATGGTGTGAAAACCTCAGATATTAATTTGCCTGATTAGGAACTAACATTTATTTGATATAGAAAGCAATATTAAATAATTATACCTTTAAGAATGCTCTTCTTGTTGCATAAAAGTATCCGCACTATTAGTATCGATGAGAGCACCCCCACATACTTTTCCAATGTGTGCTGCAGTTAGGAGACTTCAGAGTGAGTATCTCTCAAGTCACCACGCGGGAGGGACAAAGTGCCGCTAGGAGGCGTGGTCATCTAAAGCACCTTGCTTACTGCAATTATTAATCAGCTGCCTGAGTGCCAACCCTCTCTGGACCACCTGACCCGCCGGCATTAATAACGGTGAAACACAGAACACCGGTAGTGAAGGGGGGGAGTTAAATGAGCTGGGTTGCTGTAAAATGTGCCTAAATGATGGGTAAACCTTGCAAAGCATGGTGCTTAAAGGGACAGTATACACTCATTTTCATATAACTGCATGTAATAGACACTACTATAAAGAATAAGATGCACAGATACCGATATAAAAATCCAGTATAAAACTGTTTAAAAACTTACTTAGAAGCTTTCAGTTTAGCTTTGTTGAAAAGGTAGCTGGAAAGCCCACTGCAAGTGGGAAATAAGACACTTTTCCCCCCTCCCCCTTCTTTTGCATATGAAAAGACCCTTTACACAAACAGGAGCAAGCTGGAGAAGGTATACATCAGTATTCACATAAAACTTTGGGGCTTGGTTAGGAGTCTGAAAATCTGAGCAATGTTATTTAAAAATAAGAAAAACTAAACATTTTTAAAAAAAAAAAACTTCATGGGCTATATAAATAGATCATCTACAAAACATTTATGCAAAGAAAAAATGAGTGTATAATGTCCCTTTAATGTAGTGCTGCAGATCTTCCCTGGCTGTAATGTCAGATTATGGATGAGAAGCAAGGATAATAAATACACGGGACACAACGCAAAATCCCAATTTGGGGCTGTTGGCAACTATGTGTCTGGTGGTGTCACCCCCACTGAGCGTGTCAACTGGGTGCGGTCTGCACCCCCCAGTGACACCACTGGAGCGCAGTATAAGTGAAGAAACTTCTTCCTCAGAAACAGGGGAGAAGGAGCTAAATTTATGGCTATGTGGGTTGTGGTTGATTGCGAGCATTTGAGGTGGTGAGAGAATGGAACTATGTTGTGAGCTGATTTAATTTCTGATGGAGTCGATTTTGTTATTGAAGTGGCTGGCAAAGTCTTGAGCTGACAGAGAAGTTGTATTAGGGGGTGGGGTGGGCAGAGAAGAGTATTGAAAGTGGATAACAGACGTTTTGGGTTTGAAGAAAGAGTGGAGATAAGAGTAGAGAAGTAATGTTGCTTATAGAGATTAAAGGGACAGTCTACCATAGAATTGTTATTGTTTTAAAAGATAGATAATCCCTTTATTACCCATTCCCCAGTTTTGCATAACCAACACAGTTATATTAATATACTTTTTACCTCTGTGATTACCTTGTATCTAGGAACCTTTTTCCAGCCCCCTCATCACATGACTGTGACTGTTTATTATCTATTGTCTTAAATTTAGCATTGCTTTGTGCTAGATCTTAAATAACCCCCTGTGCCTGAACACAGTGTTATCTATATGGCCCACGTGTACTTTCTGTCTCTTTGTGTTGAAAAGAGATTTAAAAAGCATGTGATAAGAGGCAGCCCTCAAAGGCTTAGAAATTAGCATATGAGCCTACCTATGTTTAGTTTAAACTAAGAATACCAAGAGAAAAAAAACAAATTTGATGATGAAAAGTGAATTGGAAAGTTGATTAAAATTAAAGGGACAGTCAAGTCCAAAAAAAACTTTCATGATTTAAATAGGGCATGCAATTTTAAACAACTTCCCAATTTACTTTTATCACCAATTTTGCTTTGTTCTCTTGGTATTCTTAGTTGAAAGCTAAACCTAGGTTCATATGCTAATTTCTTAGACCTTGAAGACTGCCTCTAATCTGAATACATTTTGACCACTAGAGGGCATTAGTTCACATGTTTCATATAGATAACATTAAGCTCATGCACGTAAAGTGATCTAGGACTGAGCACTGATTGGCTAAACTGCATGTCTGTCAAAAGAACTGAAATAAGGGGGCAGTCAGCAGAGGCTTAGATACAAGATAATTACAGAGGTAAAACATGTATTATTATAACTGTGTTGGATATGCAAAACTGGGGAATGGGTAATAAAGGGATTATCTGTCTTTTTAAACAACAAAAATTCTGGTGTTGACTGTCCCTTTAATAGTCCAATATGAATAATGAAATTCATAAGTATATTATACTAGACTGTCCCTTTAAGGGCAGAATAGTAGGAGTTAAAATGAACTTGTAATGAAGGAAATCAGCTGAACTCTGAGATTTTCTTCAGTGCTGCTCAGCAGTTACAGGAACATCCACGTAGGTACCGTGTCAGAGGAGTATGCCAGGGCTGAGAATGAGTTTGTGATTTCCTAGCTATGGTAAGAGGGCCAGATTGTCCAGGACCGATATAAGGGTGGAATTATAGTGGCAGATAGATTGGTTAGGGAAGGAAAAAGAGAAAAAAGAGGAGATGGATGAGAGTAAGGTGGGCTCCAAAGGAACTCATCAACCTTGGGCAGCCCACCAAGTGGTAGACAGTCAGAACCATAACGTCCCCCTTAGGTCAAGTGCCTCTCCCAGTGTCCTAGTAGAGGAAGAAGACACCTGCATGTAGGGAGTGTCCCAGGTCACTGTGCCAGGTCATAGATTAAGTGTGCATTACCAGATAAGAAGAATATGAAGCTTTTCTCTGAATGTCATCAAAGATCAGTCATGTCTATTGAATGGTAAATAAATCAGAAAACCATAAGTTTTATTTTTTTCTTAGCAAAGAAGATAGTCTTCAAGTGAAAAATAAAATAATAAAACTACAAAAAGGTTAAAGTTCACCTGCATAAATAAACATCACAGGAAAATTTGTCTCAACCCTATATAAAAAAAGTTTTAAAAATGTAGAAGTAAAAAGATAGAGACCTATAAAACCTTATGAATTTATACAAATGAAGCACTTTAAATCACTAAGGATGCCTCTACAAATAAAATGTCCTTGGTGAAACAAGCTACTGACTTAAAAGAACAGTAAACACTTTGTAATTAAAAAGCATTTCTGTTGTGTTGCTATCGAATAACATATCAGCCAAGTGTAAACATTTTTTAAACAAATAATCATCTTTTCTAATGTTTTGTCTTTTAATAGACAAACTCCACCCACCATTTGCCTTATTTGGAGACACCATTTAGGGCTTTAGTCTACAGACAACAAGACTAACTACAGTCATTATTATAATGTAGAGTGCATCATTTTGCCATTGTTATCAGCTACTGCCAATCAATTAGGCAAAGATATGTAGCAGGGATGGCTTTGAGAAATCAGCAGGGTGCATTTTAAAGGTTATATCAAAATTAAACATTCATGATTCAGATAAAGCATGCAATCGTAAACAAATTTACAAATTACCTCCATTATCTAATATGCTCCATTCCCTTGCTATTCTTTGTTGAAAAGTATACCTTGATAGGCTCTGTCTAGAGCACAAAAGCACTACTGGGAGCTAACAGCATTTATTGATGTGCGGCGGACATGATACGCTATATCGTATCATGTCCGTCCGCACTTTAATAAATCGGCCCCTATGTGTTCTGTAAGCTCCCATTAGTGCATTGCTGCTATGCTAATTCCACAAATGCTATTAAGAGAATGAAGCAAAATGTGATAATACAAGTAAAGAGGAAAGTTGTTTAACCCTTTAATTGTTGAGCCATTTCCACACCTGTCCTGAGCTGTTTTAAAGATTTTAGATGTTGCACACAATTAACTCTTACAGTAGGTTATTTTCAGTGAGAAACTAACACATATTATACAGGTTGTTTTTTCAGCAGATTCACACTAAACCATTATTTTATGTATATATCATGACACATGAGAACTGTGCAATAAAAAGTGAAAAAATATGTAAAAAGTGTAAAAGTTACATGAAAGGGAATCAAAATAAACAATGAATGTATGTTACTAAGTTGTTTCATTATACATAACTAAACATTTTATATAAAAATTTCTAATTGCTTACTGGCCCTTTAATCTGCAGAGCAAACAGTCATATTTGCTGATAGCACTCAACTAAGAAAATGAACAGAACTTGATCTAAGCTACGGTCTTGTCAACTCAATTATGAATCAAATACTGTTTAAATATATTCAGTGAAATAAAGAAAAATATTTGTTTGGCTATTACATTATATTTTGTACGTAGTGTTTCAGAAATTACTGTCCATGTAAAATCTACTCAATATCCAATTTGTGTGTTTGCAGGTTTTAAAATCACAAACACAGTTACTAATACTAAACTGCATAGAAGATTGTTTAAAGGGACATAAAAACACTAAGTAAATGCTAGACAGATGATTGCTACCCTTTCTGTGAAAAAAATAGCAGTCATCTTCATTAGCATACAATTACACAACATAAATCAGGAACTAAAGCTAGGACTGATTTTAAATGATTGTAGGTTTATAATTAGATTCTCACACACAGAATAAGTTTCACCATAATAGCATCTTTATTTTTGACTTTGACCTTAAAATACCGGCTATGTCAGTAAAATACCAGCTGGGTGGCAACCCTACACATGATGTATTCAAACAAACAATTAGCCTGAGAATAATTTATAGATTATCGTTTTTAATTACATAAGTATTAAAATATAGAAGAAATAAGCAAACGTTTTTAGTCTCCATAGTAATGGATGCCACCATTTTGAAACCTAGGTTTCTTATACCTTTTCTCCTCTGTTAAGGTCAATAAGGGACAGCTATAAAGAGGTTACTAGAGTGTACAAACAATGTCTGTGTGAATATAGCAGTATTAGGGTTTTGAAGTCTGGAGTCTACACTTCTAATTCTCACAACAACTGAAAAGTCCACTATTTTACAGGAAAAGGGGACAAAATAAATATTGAAAGTATATAATTATAAATTATGGGGCATGATTAAATATTTTATTTTATTATATTAAAGTGTTTATTGTCATTTTAATGAACGTTTTAGTAAGGGATTTTGCCAGCATTACACAAATCACAAAAGCCCCATCTACGTCACACAGAATAACATTAGAGAACCCCTGGGCACAAAGCACATTACAGCCAGTATAGGAAATCCATAGGCTGAACAGCAATAGCTGCTTCTCTCCATAATATACATATAGAAGAATTCTGCTGGCAAATCATTTTTTTTCCCAGTTCCTAAAAAGCTGGCATATAAACAAAAGGGCTGATGGTGGATTTGAGCCAATATGTTAATTGGCTAGTCGTTAAACTATAATCTTGTAAGATTCTGCTCCTCAAGTACTAAAGAAAGTAAAACCAAGTAGGAAGACATAGGAATTATGATTGTAGCACACACATAACAGGCAGCTTCTATCACAACTCAGAAGGGTATTATAAGCTAAACACTTTTTCTTCCCTTACTGCTGAAAGATTATACTGGTTATCCCATTAAAGTTGGTAAAATGCCATTCTTGTGTCTTAAAGCTCAAGCAATGGAGGTCAAGGAGTGTATGCAGCTTCTTACAAGGCTAGTGTGGATGTAATCTTCCCAAAGTTACAATAATTAATGTTAAGCTTCTTTAGCAATACGTTTGTGAAAGAAGTTGCCTGATAATATACTTAGAGCCTGGCTAGCTGTTTGTGTTCCATGCAGCTCACGTACATCAGCTTAAATCTTTAGTCAAACGAGGCTGATGATGAGCAGTATGAGCAGAAATAATAAAAACACACATAGGTGAAATATTTAGACAGGCAATGATAGGATACTCAGACCGGTGCTTGCAAGACTGTCATGCCTTTACCAACAGCAAAAAGCTCAGCTCCTGGATAAGCCCCACGTACAAAGCACCAGTCACAAGGAGACTATGGGCGAGATTATATATGCGGCGCAAGCTTCAGCGCAACTGCTGAAACCTGCGCCGCCCATAATTTCACCTTGCACATCAGGGTATCACATATACGGCGCCAGCAGTTCATAAAGTACCGTAAGTCGGATAAACTAGCGATGTCCAGAAATGAGCGTAAATACAAATTTCTGGAGTCGCCAGTGACTTACGGCACTTTAGAAACTGCCGGCGCCTAACCCACATCGGAACTAATAATAAAAGTATTAACCCCTAAACAGACAATCCCCCTACAACGCAATATGCCCAATTAAACTATTAACCCCTAATCCGCCATTCACACACATCGCAATCTACCTAATAAAAATATTAACCCCTAAATCCACCAACCCAAACATCGTAAACTACCTAATAAATGTATTAACCCCTTATCTGCCATTAACCCACATCGCAACAAACCTTATAAAACTATTAATCCCTAAACAGTCAAATCCATACAACGCAATTATCCTATTAAAACTATTAACCCCTAATCCACCAAACCCCCACAATGCAAGTACCCTAATTAACCTATTAACCCCTAATCCGCCAAACCCCGACAACACAAATAACTAATTAAATTACTAAGCCCCCTAACCTAACACCCCTAAATTAACCCCAATTACCTAAATTAAGAAATACTAAGTTACAATTAAAATAAAAAAGCTAACATTACATCTAAGGGACATATTTTTATTTTTAAGTAATGCTAGCTTTTTTATTTTAATTGTAACTTAGTATTTTGTAATTTAGGTAATTGGGGTTAGGGGTAATTGGTGTTAGGTTAGGTTAGCATATGTAATCTTTCCCTATATGAACAGTATTGAAAGGGACACATTGTTTAACCCCTTAATGACAACTGACGTACCAGGTACGTCCTGCAAAAACTAGCAGTTAGTGACAATGGACGTACCTGGTACGTCAGTTGTCTAAGAGAGTGCTGGAAGCGATCGCAATCGCTTCCAGCAGCTCTCAGGGTATTGCAGTGATGCCTCGATATTGAGGCATCCTGCAATACCCTTTAAAAAGCATCCGATGCAGAGAGAGCCACTCTGTGGCCCTCTCTGCACCGGTAGCGATGGGGCCGTTCGTTGGTGGGTGGGAGCTTACAAGGGAGGAGGGTGGGCGGCCCATCCCTACCCGGCATCCGGTTCCTACAAGTGCATTGTGCACGCCGGATGCCGGGAGCGTGCGGAGGGGGGGGGGCGTGCGCGCGCGCGCAGAAAACACTGCCAGTCTGCCACCAGACAGCTGCCAGTACCCAAGATGGTGGCAAATAGGTAGGTGGGGAGGGTTTGAGAGGTGTTTGGGGGGGGGATCAGGGAGGTTGGGGGTTAAGGCAGGGGTCCATCACAGCTGAATAATAAAAAAAAAACAAAAAAAACAAACAAACACCTTTTATTTTAGTACTGGCAGACTTTCTGCCAGTACTTAAGATGGCGGGGACAATTGTGGGGTGGGGGAGGGAAGAGAGCTGTCTGGGAGGGATCAGGGGGTGGGATGTGTCAGGTGGGAGGCTAATCTCTACACTAAAGCTAAAATTAACCCTGCAAGCTCTCTACAAGCTACCTAATTAACCCCTTCACTGCTGGGCATAATACAAGTGTGGTGCGCAGCAGCATTTAGCGGCCTCCTAATTGCCAAAAAGCAACGCCAAAGCCATATATGTCTGCTATTTCTGAACAAAGGAGATCCCAGAGAAGCATTTACAACCATTTGTGCCATAATTGCACAAGCTGTTTGTAAATAATTTAAGTGAGAAACCTAAAATTGTGAAAAATGTCACTTTTTTTTTTTTATTTGCTCGCATTTGGCGGTGAAATGGTGGCATGAAATATACCAAAATGGGCCTAGATCAATACTTTGGGTTGTCTACTACACTACACTAAAGCTAAAATTAACCCTTCAAGGTCCCTACAAGATCCCTAATTAACCCCTTCACTGCTGGGCATAATACACGTGTGGTGCGCAGCTGCATTTAGCGGCCTTCTAATTACCAAAAAGCAACGCCAAAGCCATATATGTCTGCTATTTCTGAACAAAGGGGATCCCAGAGAAGCATTTACAACCATTTGTGCCATAATTGCACAAACTGTTTGTAAATAATTTCAGTGAGAAACCTAAAGTTTGTGACAAAATTTGTGAAAAAGTGAACAATTTTTTTTATTTGCTCGCATTTGGCAGTTAAATGGTGGCATGAAATATACCAAAATGGGCCTAGATCAATACTTTGGGATGTCTACTAAAAAAATATATATACATGTCAATGGATATTCAGGGATTCCGGACAGATATCAGTGTTCCAATGTAACTAGCGCTAATTTTGAAAAAAAGTGGTTTGGAAATAGCAAAGTTCTACTTGTACTTATTGCCCTATAACTTGCAAAAAAAGCAAACAACATGTAACCATTGGGTATTTCTAAACTCAGGACAAAATTTAGAAACTATTTAGCATGGGTGTTTTTTGGTGATTGTAGATGTGTAACAGATTTTGGAGGTCAAAGTTAGAAAAAGTGTGTTTTTTTTCCATTTTTTCCTCATATTTTATATTTTTTATATTAAATTATAAGATATGATGAAAAAAATGGTATCTTTAGAAAGTCCATTTAATGGCGAGAAAAACGGTATATAATATGTGTGGGTACAGTAAACGAGTAAGAGGAAAATTACAGCTAAACACTAACACTGCAGAAATGTAAAAATAGCCATTGTCATTAAGGGTAAGAAAACTGAAAAATGGTCCGGTCATTAAGGGGTTAATAAACGGAATTTAACTTTGGCTAAAGTGACAGACTCAAAAACTTACTGTAATTCCCCATGGAATGTTAAATTAACCATAAAAATATTTTATTTTCCATGGTTTCCTATAATTTACCTCTAAAAAACGTATTTCCTTTAATTTACCCTGATCCTTAAACATTGTTCAAAGTGATTGGTCATTTTAATCTGTGCCTAAGTGACCACAACATTGGGGATAATATAAACGTTGTTTGTGTCTGACTTTAAGACAATGCAGATTTTGTTTCAAAATGTCACTTTTAAATATTTTTAAAACAATTACTTTGTATGTAGATCTTATTTGTATACATATATACTATCCATACATAAAAATACATTTCATGTTCCTTTAAATGCATGCTATAAATTACAATAAAATTAACTTCTGCTAAAAACAAAAAGGAACAAGTAATTACAGAATCCAATTGTGTTTATTGGATACATTGTAGTGAATGTCCCTTTAAATTAAAACACAGGGAAAAAAAACAAACATGGACTTGCAAAAGTCTTTCGCTATTGTCCCAGCTACATGTCTGTTTTTCACTGCCCCTATTTCCTTTAGGGCTTGTACGGTCTCACAAGTACAGTATTTACAAACTAATTGGATTCAACAGACTGGCAGCCATTTCAAAATGACCAGAAACAATATTCATTTTAAAATAACTTTTTTTTTTAACTTTTACTGCTGCATGATATAGAAAGGTGCAGGAGGATATTTACAGTTTAATCTAAAGTAAGACTTTAAGATGACTAAGGTGTAGACTGTCCCTTTAAGGGGACAGCAAACTTATGAGTACAACTACAGTAGCCAGGTTGCTATTGACCGTGCGGTTTTTCCTCTTGTACCTGCAGCTCTCTTATTTTAACCCATTATAGAAACCAGTTGGTAAAGCCATGCATCTTTATACAGGGCGCCACCATCTCGGTACGCACGTATTGTTGCTTTCTGTGGCAGAAGCGGTGTACTTTTACAGATAACTGACATTGCTTTTGCACTTTGGATTAGTTTACACAATAGAAAGAAGAAGAGTTACATTTTTTTTGCACAGTTTAAAAGTTACATAACAAGTATAAAAAAAGCCCTCAGGAATAATATAGAGAAATGCAGCCACTGCAAAAATGTCCAGCTTCCGCTCTGTATTGTGCCTGGTAAACTGAAGTGCATGTTAAGAAGATGATATCATCTCTGGGAATGTGCACCATGTCTGTCACAATACTCAAATTCCAAGATGGCAGCACCCAGCATGAAGATACAGAACTTCCTAAACTAGCACTTTTTTTAAGTGTTTAATTAAGGGAATAACTTGTAAGACAGCTGCAGGCTCAGGAGGAAAAACAATAGCATGGTGAGTAGTAACCATGCCACTGAAGTTATACCTAACAGTTTAATGCCCCTTTAAATGGACAGATTTAATACCCCTTTAAAAGGGACCGTATACTGTATTTTTTCCTTGATGGATTTCAAACAACTTGTTATACAAGCAACAGAGTAAACAATTTATGAGAAATTGCATTGTCAGGTTTATTTGTGAATATGAAATAGCTGGTTTTGTGCTTTGAAACCCAAACCTATTAAAATGGGTTGAGCTTGTAGGTAAAAGTCAGATCTCGTTATTTTATCACACAAATGCTTCCTTATCTTGTATCTGTTTGTGAACCAAAGTCCAATACTTAGAGCTTGATTTATCAATCCCTTCTACTGCAGGTTCACACATTTATCAAGCAGCAATCAGACCGCTGCTTCCCTACCCTGTTCTTCACCTCTTAGATGGAGAATTTCAATCTATCCGGTCTCTTCCGACCAGGGAGATTGACAGCTCCTGCCCGCATGTGATTGGCTGTGTAAGGGCAGGAGGCAGGGTTGCATGCAAGCACAAAGGAGCGCTCACGTGCAATGTTAAATTCCGGCAGTGGATTGCTTCCCGCCAGAGGAGAGCTCGGGCTGACGGGCGAATATGTACACCCATATCCACCATGGATTGATTAATCGAGCTCTGTGAGAGAACAATGGAAAATTAACATTTCATTACTTAATTATTCTACACCCCACTTGGAGTGTAACTTCTTCTGCTGTCAATAGCCTACACCTAAGTATAGAAACTTTCAGTATAGGTAGGGATATCACAGGCCAAATGCCGAAATAACGGTAAAGGGGTTACATTTAAACAATTTAATATATTCCAGCCGCTAAAATGGGTAATTGGGAACAAACTAAAGGGGAGAAAAAGTTTGGGTAAACTGTCCCATTAATACAGATCCTCATAAAGACCTTTGGTCAAAGCCTGCTTGACCATGTAAAACGGAAATGGTTTCTAAAGCAAACAGTTAAATGGAAGACTGACATATTTTGGCCTAGGCAAACAAGGCACTTGCCTAGGGCAGCAGATTGGAGGGGGCAGCACATTTTTGTGGCTATATTTGTAAGAAGCTTACAGTTATTTTAGAAGTATTATACAGGTATATAATGAGAGATTTTGCCCAAGGAGCTTACAGTGTAGGAGGGGGGTATAATAAGAAAATGCCCATGAAACTTAACACTGCTCTAGCGAGTAGCAAACCAATCCCAGAGTTCAATTATAATTATAAAGGTGAAAGAGGAGTAATTCTGGAGTAACTTGCATTTATGGGTGGATTGTGGAGAACCCCACAGTACCCTAGGTAAATTGTGCATTCATATCTGTGCTGAAAGAACCCCAAGGAATGAGGCAATAAAAAGTTTGGGGACCAACAAACTGAGAACCTTATAAGCATTCAGTTGTGGGGATCACAGGAGATGATCTTCTTCAACCAAGCTTCAAAAGACGCAAACATAATATTTCTATTCATAGGGCCATAGGTATTCCAACCAACATTCACCCTTGATTAACCAAGACTAAAACAGCTTGTACAAGACCCTTGCTAGTCTATATAGTCTAAATATTTTAAGAAGAGATGTGTGAGCTTTAGTGACAAAGTCACAGAGAATAATGTGGTCATTTAAAAGATTAACATCATTTTTTCCCCTTATACTTATGTAAACTCATGCCCAGGAAGACCAGTCATTTTTAGCACCTTCAGTACATTTAAGAGACATAATTTATAGTACTGGAATGCTGCAAAGTTGACAGATGCAAAGTGCTAAAGAAAAGGAATTTAAACTAGTAATACATGAAACAGGCAAACTTTCGGCTAGATTACGAGTCTTGTATTAGCCTTAAAAAGCAGCGTTGAGGGGTCCCAACGCTGCTTTTTAACACCCGCTGGTATTACGAGTCAGGCAGGAGAGGGTCTACCACTCACTTTTTTTCCGCAATTTTAGCTTACCACAAATCCCCTTACGTCAATTGCGTATCCTATCTTTTTAATGGGATTTTCCTAACGCCGGTATTACGATCGCCTGAAAAAGTGAGCGGTAGACCCTCTCCTGTCCAGACTCCTACCGCATATAAAAGTCAGTAGAGTTTTATGGGCTAACACCGTAACATAAAACTCTTAACTAAAGTGCTAAAAAGTACACTAACACCCATAAACTACCTATTAACCCCTAAACCGAGCCCCCCCCCACATCGCAAACACTTAAATAAAATGTTTAACCCCTAATCTGCCGACCAGACATCGCTGCCACTTTAATAAATGTATTAACCCCTAAACCGCCGCACTCCCTCCTCGCAAACACTAGTTACATTTTATTAACCCCTAATCTGCCGTCCCTAACATCGCCGACACCTACCTACATTTATTAACCCCTAATCTGCCGACCCCAACATCGCTGCTACTATATTAAATTTATTAACCCCTAAATCTAACCCTAACCCCCCTAACTTAAATATAATTTAAATAAAACGAAATTAAATTACTACAATTAAATAAATTAATCCTATTTAAAACTAAATACTTACCTATAAAATAAACCCTAAGATAGCTACAATATAATGAATAATTACATTGTAGCCATCTTAGGGTTTATTTTTATTTTCAGGCAACTTTGTATTTATTTTAACTAGGTACAATAGTTATTAAATAGTTATTAACTATTTAATAACTACCTAGCTAAAATAAGTACAAAAGTACTTGTAAAATAAACCCTAACCTAAGTTACAATTAGACCTAACACTACACTATAATTAAACTAATTACCTAAAAAAACTACTATTAATTACAATTAAACTAAATAAACTAAATTAAGAAACCCCCCCCCCCACTAAATTACAGAAAATAAAAAAAGAATTACAAGAATTTTAAGATAATTACACCTAATCTAATCCCCCTAATAAAATAAAAAAGCCCCCCAAAATAATAAAATTCCCTACCCTATAAAAAATTACAAATAGCCCTTAAAAGGGCCTTTTGTGGGGCATTGCCTCAAAGTAATCAGCTCTTTCACCTGTAAAAAAAATACAATACCCCCCCAACATTAAAACCCACCACCCACACACCCAACCCTACTCTAAAAGCCACCCAATCCCCCCTTAAAAAAAACTAACACTACCCCCTTGAAGATCACCCTACCTTGAGACGTCTTCACCCAGCCGGGCACAAGTGGTCCTCCAGAGGGTCCGAAGTCTTCATCCTATCGAGCCAGAAGAGGACCTCCAGACCGGCAGAAGTCTTCATCCAGGCGGCATCTTCTATCTTCATCCTTCCGGAGCGGAGTGGGTCCATCTTCAAGACATCCGACGCGGAGCATCCTCTTCATCCGACGGCCTACGACTGAATGACTGGTCCTTTAACCCCTTAATGACAGAGGACGTACCAGGTACGTCATAGAAAATACTCCCCTTAATGACAATTGACGTACCTGGTACGTCCTCTGTTGTTTGAAGTGCTGGAAGTGATCATGATCGCTTCCAGCTGCTTACAAGTGATTGTAGTGATGCCTAAATATTGAGGCATCACTGCAATCCACTAAATTTACCCACCGATGCAGAAAAGGCCACTCTGTGGCCCTTTCTGCATCGGCCATTGATTACAAATCATTCTTTTTGGTGGGTGGGAGCAGCGTCCGAGATCCGTGAAGGCTGTTTGTTCTGTTTGTTCCCTGATAATTAGTCATGAACCGATGTTGCACAGGGGGCGGTTGCTGCCGGGGGTGCGGGGTGGCGTGTGCGTGCTTTTAAGTGAAATAAAAACCGGATGGAGATGAAGGGGTATCTCTGTTGCTTAGTAAGGGATCTGGGAGGGGGAGGGATGTAGATTGTTCAGGGGGGGGGGCAGCTACACTACAGAAAACAAATGTTACATATAAAAAAGTAAAAAACACAATTTTTGGGGGCAAATTGGGTACTGGCAGACAGCTGCCAGTACCCAAGATGGCGGCAAATAGTTAGAGGGGGAGGGTTAGAGAGATGTATGGGGGGGATCAGGGAGGTTGTGGGGTAAGGGGGGATCCATCACTGCAGACTGGATGAAAAAAATAAAAAAAATAAAAAAATGCTTTGTATTTATTTTAACTAGAAAGTTATTAAATAGTTAATAACTATTTAATAACTATTCTACCTAGTTAAAATAAATACAAAGTTGCGTGTAAAATAAATATAAATCGTAAGCTAGCTACAATGTAACTATTAGTTATATTGTAGCTAGCTTAGGGTTTATGTTATAGGTAAGTATTTTGTTTTAAATAGGAATAATTTATTTCATTGTAGTAATTTTATTTAGATGTATTTAAATTATATTTAAGTTAGGGGGGTGTTAGGGTTAGGGTTTAGGGGTTAATAAATTTATTATAGTGGTGGCGACGTTGTTGGCGGCGGCAGATTAGGGGTTAATAAATTTAATATAGTTGCGGCGACGTTGGGGGGCAGATTAGGGGTTAATAACTATAATATAGGCGTCAGAGATGTTGGGGGCAGTAGATTAGGGGTTCATAAGTATAATGTAGGTGGCGGCGGTGTCTGGAGCGGCAAATTAGGTGTTAATATTATAATGTAGGTGTCGGCGATGTCGGGCGGCAGATTAGGGGTTAATAAGTGTAAGATTAGGGGTATTTAGACTCGGGGTTCATGTTAGGGTGTTAGGTGCAGACATAAAATTAATTTCCCCATAGGAAACAATGGGGCTCCGTTAGGAGCTGAACGCTGCTTTTTTGCAGGTGTTAGGTTTTTTTTCAGCCAGCTCAGCCCCATTATTTCCAATGGGGAAATCGTGCACAAGCACGTTTTGCCATCTTACCGCTACTGTAAGCAATGCTGGTATTACAGTGAGATGTGGAGCTAAATTTTGCTCAACGCTCACTTTTCTGAGGCTAACGCCGGCTTGAAGAAAACCTGTAATACCAGCGTTGGCTTAAGTGAGCGGTAACAAAAAAAAGGCTTGTTAGCCCAGCACAGCCTTACCGACAAAAACTCTTAATCTAGGCGTTTAGGTTTAATACTAATTCTTTTTCCAAAACTTCCAAACTTGAATGTAAAGCATATATTTTCTTTTAAAGGGACATAATACGCTAAATCACTTGAAAGTGTCACAGCAGAACTGTAAAAAGTTGTCAAGAAAATATTGCATGAACATTTCTATGTAAAAAAGGAAGATATTATCAGCTGCAGGTTAAAAACAAACAAACAACACAATAGCCAATCAGCATCAGCAATGCTGAGGTCATGTTTTCTTTACTGTGATCTCATGAGATTTCACTTAAATCTGGGATCCTTACACTGAATAGGGAAATCACATGACTGTATCCACATATGCCAAAATGCACACTCCCTTGCAAGTCCTGGGACCAGCATCTTGGTTGGCTGTTTAAAGTCCATTTACAATGTTATGTGGCTACTGAGGAAATTTTGAGGTAAAATATCTTCCTTTAATACATAGAGATGTTCTAGTCAGCTTTTACAGTTATGCTGCATCACTTTCAACTGCTTCAACATTTGGCTATCATGTCCCATTAAAGACTAGTCCTCTTCACATCCTGCAATAACTTTTAATACAGCGTATTTTTATATAGGTATATCACGTCACGTAAGACCAGCAGATAGGTCTTTCAAGGTATGATGCAGCTGTTGACATTTCAAGTAAACAGAATTCTCTTTTTAAGATGCTGCAGGGAAAATGGTTATGCTGCAAAAATACAAATACATCAGCTGCCGATTCTTAATTATATTTACATGTTATATATTATTATTATTTATTATTCAGGTATGAACCCTTAAACTTTGAAGCTTTGGAAAAATTTAAATTGCTAATTATATGGATGCAGGATTCAGAAGTGTAAAATAGAATCATAATTTGTGATATCTAATAAGAAGCAGAGCCCATATTGCCTAAATAATTTTCATGGGTTTCTCCTTGTCACCTCTACTGGAAGTCTGTTCTTAAATCAACCACCCTTTCCAAAAAAGAAGTGATTTATTTGTAGACTTTCTCATTATATGCTTACACAATAGTGGCCTTTTCTTATACAGTATTTAATGAAACCAAGGAATCTTGATAGTATAATTTCTAACGCAAATGAATCCTAAGTACCTTATCTATTGACATTTCTGAGAGCTCTCATTAAACAAAAGATTAATAAAAAGGTGAATGTAACTATTATTAATTTTACATTTTTTATTATTACCAATACACTGTATCCATCAAGGCATCACAGGAGTAAATTATACTCCTATTTAATGAAAAGCGGTGCATCTCATGTGTATACCGCGTACAGCCATACAATATAAATGTGGCTGCCTCTGAAGGACACCTGGTTCCCCCTTTGGTGAAGGAATAACAGGTTTATTAAGTAAGAACCACCTCTGCAATTCTAATCCCCTCCGGTTCCTTCCACGTTGTTTATTGGTTCAATTTTCATAACCATGAGCATCATTAGGGCAATGCAGTAATTAAGAGTTGTTAGAAAGTGAATTCTCAAACTGCAGATTAGAAAATTAAACTATTTCCTGATTACATATTAATGGAGCACAACAATAGCAGTTGCCATAAGCTTGGAAGGCAACCAAGGGATAAATCTGTGTACTTAATTACCATAAACAATGGCTGCATAGAAATGAAGTTTTATGCACATTTCCTTCTGTAATATGTCTGATATCAGTACACACTTGACAATTCTTGTTCAATTATCTCTATTATTTAATGCGCTGTGAACGGCTCTGTGTAAATAAAATTAACCACCCCAATTACTTTGAATTCATCTAGGGACAACGTAATAAAAATGTGAAGAATTTTATGCAACGCCTAATCTAAAACATTACAGAAGCCTTCACTTCATTCTGCCTATATTTGTCTGCATTTATTTAAGTGTGTTGCTAATTTAATTACATTTGCCACCAGTGGTCAATCAAAAGCAACAGAGATACTGTGATTTAATTAACCCATATTCACTGAAATATGATCACAAAAGTATCCTATGCTTGGGCATTCAAGAAATTATCTAGAAAGTATAGAGAATGTAAATGGTTTATTTTTAATTATTATTTATTTGTTTTACAGAAAATTCTACATAACAGTGTTTCATTTAACTCTTGACTGATAAAAGAGTGCTGCAATCCAAGGGTTAAAATTACTGTATGCAATATGTTGATTTGCTATAGCCCAAAAAAAAAAACACAAAAACAAATGCAAATACAAAAATAAATAAATATTTCTAAAGGAAAAATGATTAATTCCACAAAGCACATTTAACTGCTTAATACATTAATTTTTTTTTTACTAAATGAATTGGAAGAAGCAATGATATTCGCTTCTAGAGGCCCTGGCATCAATTTCATACGCAGTGTTAACAGTATTTAGACATAGTATATTTATAGTTAAATATAATCACATAACTTAGCAGCCAATTTTTACAAACTGAAGTTAACCCTTTTGCTGCTTCTTTGGAGATATAAAACTGATTAAAACCTACTATAGGAGAACAGAATAGAGCTATTAATCATATATAGTCAATCTCTTTTGTCCTCAGTGCTAGGACATAATAGGCCAAAACACACATTTTGTGAGAGGAACTGATTAATATAATTAATAACAAAAAATACCAAACTAAATAAACTATTAGGTTTCAGATTGTGTTGTCTTTGTTTACTTTATATTAAATACCAAAAATATATTAAAATATCAAATATATCAGCAAATCATCCTAAACTGAAAGCTGTTAGCTAGTAACAAACAAAATATACTGTGCAGCCCAAAAATATTAAAAATGAATTATGAAATGTTGGACATCTTTTTTTGTATTTTTTTAAGTAAGGATGTACCTGTCCCAAAACAAAAATGTACCATTGTCAAGTAAGTAATCTATCCTACAAATTAGTTGTCCATAAGGGGAATGTAAGGTAGCAAATTCTCCTGTAATGGAGTTAAGGGCCTGGGCATGACAGGGTAGTGAAAATCCCAGTGCAGGGGGGGACTTCCGGGCGGCGGCCATCTTACTGGTCGCACTGAGCTTCAGCTCCTTGAGCCTTCTTCACAATTTATCACTTCTGCTTAGCAGTTTTGAAGTTAATCTAAAATAGTGGGGAGGCCTGACTGTTGGTGACCTGATCCGAGAAATAAGGTTTTGGATTGTGGTGCGGCTTAATTGCCCTCAGTACCGGACTATTAAATTGAGGCTTTCCCCTATCATTGAAGCCTCTGCACCGTCCCCAAACCTAGCTGTGTCTTAAGTACGCAGTTTTTGCTCTTCATCAAACGTGGGAACCTGCTACTCTTGCAACACAGCTGTAGGCTGGGACTGTATCTCTACAAAGCAGCACAATATAACTAATCCGGAGAGATGGAGGCTCTGGATAAGTGGGAGCGCACAGTGACCCAAGCAATACATAACAGCTACCGGACCTTGGAGGAAGAGCTCTGTAAGCTCCTTATATCCCCCCAGAGATTCTGCCTTCCGACTCCTTACCCGCCAGCAACAGATTGTGAGGGTGAGCCCAAGTCAGACTCGATTGGCCTTACAAGTGAAATTAAGGCTATGGAGAGGGACTCCGTTGCTGTCCAGTGGGGTAACATAACAGTGGAGGAGCGGCCACAAGCAGACACCCTACCCAGCCACTCTCCAGACTTCAGCGTAGGAAGTGCCGGGACTACCTTCCCGCACAATCCTGCTCCCATAACCTCTCAGGTGGGTTTACCTCCCAGAGTAGGGACACCAAGCCTTCCTAACCAGGGGAACCAGGTTTCAGAAACCGGGGATGCGCTAACCTCTGACCTGCATTTGGATGGTGACGGTACGGAGGAAGTTTTACATAAGCTCATTGCTCCAGCCCCTCAGATCAGGATCAATACGATGAGACAGATGCGCTGGAATAATACCATAACAACACAAAAGCTAATGGCTCTACTAACCTCTGTTCAGCAACATGCAGAATCCTTATTAGAAGAGTCAGAGAGAGGTGAAAGCTGTGCTCCCCGGAACCGATTGCCATGTTCTTGTTTAAACTGGCAAGCGCAGCTTACTCTAGATGACCTAAAGCTGAAAGCAGGGGTAGGCTAGAGCTTTCCCTGTTTTACTAGTCGATCTGCAATAAGAGACCCAATTCTCCTATAGTAACCAACCCAGAGTTTATTGCAGGTACATGTGCCATGATGGAGTCAATATGTTTTCAAAGAACCGCAGTGAGTTAACCGTCCAATGCTTGCCTACTTTGGTGTTTCTGTCAGCCACATAAGAAGGTTGTTATATTGAATTTTGGAGAACAATGCGAACACCATCATTTTCCGAACTTTTTTTTATGGGACTCCCCAACCTGACCCCTAAGTTCGGCAGCCATTATAAGTGGATGGCGCAACTTGCTATGGTAATGAACATTTGCAAAAATGTGGGAATCAAATCAGTTTACATAGTGTTTTCTGTTATTTTATATATATATGTTGTTTTAGAGATAAGCAGAAAACTTTAAGATAGCAGTGCTGAAATAATAGTTAATCCAACAGTTATTGCACCTTAATACTATGTTTGTTGTTAGGCTATGTAAAGTGTGCTGATTCCTACAAATTTTTATATGCTATGGATAGTACTACCTGTGTTTATTAATGTCAATGGGGCCCCCCAATCTATAATGCTATTATGTGGTTCATATGCCTATTTACTCCTGAGCTATACTTATTGGTTCCTAATATGCTCCAGCTCTGTTGCAGATCCACTGGTAGTCATTGAGTGTTATCCCCTGCCATTCCCTCCTAACTTATATTTCAGGCTCTGATGTCTCCTATATAGCCATTAATTTTCTTCAGAGACTTTCCATACACTATAAACTTCAGTATAAGTTATGGAGTCAACAAGTACAAATATGAGTTTATATCAAATAAGCACATTATCATATAGAGCTGCTATGTTTTGTGCAGGCCTTCCTATTGAAAGCATAAGTGAGGCAAGCCTGACTGTCAGTAGTTTGCTAAGCCTAGGTGAGCTTTTCCCAGTACATAAAATATCTGTCCTTATTAAGTGTACACCCTAACTTAGCTTATGATTATTGCACAGTTGCCTTATACGAAGACTGTTTTCTATATATGCTGTTGTCTAGTTTATTGCCTTAAATTGAAATTGAAGCGCCTTCACTGTTACCAGGGCAGATCACTTTAGCAGTTGTGATTATAACCTGTAAACCCTATAAGACTGCTCTCAACCCCCATCTACACCACTTACTACCTATATTTCATTTACCAAGACATTACCATACAAAGCAGATGTTTATAGTGATATAAGAACACCAAAATATAAACCTGAGGTTTACATGAGACCCAAGAGCGGTCTCTTCCTTTCATTATACCTTCTCCTATTTGAAGTCATGTTTCAACATTGGGGCCCAAGAGTGGCCTCCTGAGCTCTCTTAGAAAGGTCTACCAATGTGCAGGCACCTGATACTACTGCCGTCAAATGTATTGCCAACTACTTTTTATTATTTCTTTTATGTTTCATTTTTATTTTATTATTACATTGTATTAGAAGCATGGTTAACTTTACTTCCTTTATTCTTGACTGTGGAATATACAATGGTTTTATTTTTATTCAATGTCGTATTGTAATTGGCGTTTGAATATTATTTGTATGCCTGATTTAAAAATCTCAAAAATCCCAGTGCAGTGTGTTAGCAACAGTGTTGCAAGGTTAGGGAGAGGTCTTAGACTTACCAGTTTATAAGGATAGTTCTGGAAGAATCCTGCCTCTTCTTCCTGGGATTTTCAACGTAGAAGGTTTCCCTCCCTCCCAATCCACTTTGGTAATTGGTTATAGTGATAACAGTTTGATGGCGTCATTCAGGCAAATGGCTTCCTATTTGGTTGCTGTTTTTTTAGCAGGCTAAAGGCGGGGATAGGGTTAGTTGGCCTAATCGATGTAAGACCTTAGCGGTAATTTAGTTGCTTCCTGGTGGTAATTGCTGCAAGGCTTTTTCCTTGCTAGAGGACACCGATAATTAGGGAGGGACAAGACAGGTAACCTAAACAGAAGGCACCACTGCTTGTAAAACCTTTCTCCCAAAAGAAGCCTCAACTGAAGCAAAAGTTTTACATTTATAAAAAATCTGACTAACCTTCTATAACGCCAAATACAACCTATTGCACCGCACGACAGGGAACCAAGGATCAAAAAAGTAAGTCAGTATTAAATGAAAGTGCCATACTATAATTATTAAAAACTAAATGGGTAACTCCTATGTGAGAGATTTTGCTGCAATACACTAAAGTAACTAAGTCAGGATATATATCCAGCATGGAAAACAGTGAACACAGAGTTATTAATGTTAAACTCTGTGTTCACTGTAAAGGGAGAAAAGGCAGATTTCAGGAATGTGACCTAAACAGTATAGTAAGGTTCTAGATATTGATTCCGGTATGTGTCCATCAGGGTATCTAGTTTTATAAGATAGGAAGCATGACACTCACCACAATTGAGATAAGAGGGGTAATGTCTCTGACCACTTCTTAGCCTATGCCAGATTTAATGTGCTCGGTTTCAATTCCCAATGCAGAAATCTTTTTTAGAGTGACGGGCTTAGAGACTCTGTAGCTATACCAAGCCTGCATCACTCTCCTCCTGTGATTCAGCTCTGCAAGGACACCAGCAGCGTCCATCTTGAACATGCCATCTGCGCAACTCTCATCTTGCTGCCACTCTGCCTTCTTACATGTGTGTGTTCGGACTGCGTTTCAAAGGCTTTGGTCAGGCTTGTATCTGCTCTGCTCACCTCTGGTAGTGTAGCTACAGCCTGAATAGTTTTGGGTACATCGCAGCTGCACATATGGCAATCTGCCGCTTCAAATAGATGGGCGGTATAGCGTGATGTGAGGTCTCGCCAAGTAGTAGCCTCGCTAGTAACAGTCCCAGCTGGTCCATCAATAACCTCTGCCTTTTGTGATTTAAGGATCATAGACAGCTGGGTGAATCTGTCCTGCATGACAGTCCTGTAGGAGAGCTTGCATTGTTAAATAGATGTCTGCCATTAAATCAAATTAGACGATAGAGCGGCTAAAAGGTCGGGGGGGTTAGAAATCTGGGATCTAGGCCGCAACCTTGTCTTCTGTCAGTCCAGTCTAGTGCTATAGATGTAGCTTACAATAAAATATGGATCAGCTCAGCATATCATCTTGGGCTTATTTCTGAAGTTTATCATCTAGGATGCTTAGTATTTTCACAGATATGTGGTGGATTATCTGTTGAAGTTGCGGAGCATTAAGTTTTTGCAGCCTGTCATGGCCGCTGCCTGGACATGCCCCCGCTGACAAGTATTTTAAAATAATTTAAAAAAATAAGCAAAATTACTTACATAGCTGTGCTTTCTGTAGTAGACCGATCCACCCCCCCTTATCAGTGTTTAACGTTAGAAACACAGGCATTGTATTTTAAAGGGACAGTATACACCGATTTTCATTTAACTGCATGTAATAGACACTACTATAAAACAAAATGTATGCTTACCTAATAAATGTATTTATTTCTAGATACGGTGAGTCCACAGAATCATCAATTACTGTTGGGAATACCACTCCTGCCCAGCAGGAGGAGGCAAAGAGCACCACAGCAAAGCAGCCAAGTACCACCTCCCCTCCCACCATCCCCAGTCATTCGACCGAAGGAAAAGGAGAGAAAGGAAATAACACAAGGAGTAGAGGTGCCTGAGATTTAAATACAAAAACTGTCTCAAAATAAAGGGGGGGCCGTGGACTCACCGTATCTAGAAATAAATACATTTATCAGGTAAGCATACATTTTGTTTTCTTTCTTAAGATACAGTGAATCCACGGAATCATCAATTACTGTTGGGAATCAATACCCAAGCTAGAGGACACCGACAATTAGGGAGGGACAAGACAGGTAACCTAATCAGAAGGCACCACTGCTTGCAAAACCTTTCTCCCAAAAGAAGCCTCAACTGAAGCAAAAGTTTCACATTTATAAAAAATTTAAAAAGTGTGCAAAGAAGACCAAGTCGCAGCCTTGCAAATCTGCTCCACAGAGGTCTCATTCTTGAAGGCCCAGGAAGAAGAAACATCCCTAGTGGAATGAGCTGTGATTCTATCAGGAGGCTGCTGTCTAGCAGTCTCATATGCCAAACGAATAATACTTCTCAACCAGAGAGAAAGAGAAGTGGCAGTAGCTTTCTGACCCTTGCATTTACCAGAAAAACAAACAAACAATGCAGCAAACATTCCTTATGAGAAGAAGGATTAGGAAAGAGAGAAGGAACAACAATTTCCTGATTAATATTTCTATCTGAAACAAACTAGGTAAGAAGAACTGCCTTATCTGCATGAAATATGAGATAAGGAGAACCACACTGCAAAGCTGAGAGTTCAGAAACCCTCCGCGCAGAAGAGATAGCAGTAAGAAACAAAACCTTCCAAGATAATAACCTAATATCTATGGAATGCATAGGCTCAAACGGAGCCTGTTGCAAAACTTTGAGAACAAGGTTAAGGCTCCAAGGTGGAGCAACAGACTTAAACACAGCCTGATTCTGTCCAAGGCCTGACAAAAGGATTATACATCTGGCACGTCCGCCAGACGCTTGTGCAACAAAATATATAGTGCAGAAATCTGACCCCTCAGGGTACTGACAAACAAACCCTTCTCCAAGTCCTCCTGGAGAAAGGACAAAATTCTTGGAATCCTTAGACTCGCACAAATAAAGATATTTACGCCATATCTTGTGGTAAATTTTTCTAGTGACAGGCTTACGAGTCTGAATCAAGGTCTCAATGACCGATTCGGAAAACCTACGCTTAGCTAAACTCAAGCGTTCAATCTCCAAGCAGTCAGCTTCAGAAAAACGAGATTTGGCTAATGAAAAGGCCCCTGAAGTAGAAGGTCCTTCCTCAGAGATAGTCTCCACGGAGGTAGAGACAACATTTCCACTAGATCTGCATACCGGATCCTGCGAGGCCATGCCGGAGCTATTAGAATCACCAATGCTCTCTCCTGCTTGATCCGAGCAATGACTTGTGGCAGGAGCGCAAACAGAGGAAACAGATATGCCAACCTGAAGTTCCAAGAAACTGCCAGAGCATCTATCAGAAAGGCCTGAGGATCTCTCAAGCTTGAACCGTACTTTGGGAGCTTGATGTTGTGATGAGAAGCCATCATATCCAATTCCGGAGATTGAGAGGAACCGCAGGGCACTGCATGTGACGTAAATACAGTTTGGGACACTTGAGGAAGAGGCTGTGGCATTGCCCAAACAGCATCAACTGGAGAGAATGGTGGTGAAAACACTGCTTCTTTAGGACGTCCTTTTACCGCCACACAGTGCCCTGCATCTTGCCTAGGATATCATGACTCCCAGGAATAAAACGGTCTCATATATGGTGCAGCCTACAAACTGCTGTAGTGCCAGGGCTTTCTATAAGAAATTAAAATGGCACTTACCTGTACCCTTGACTGTCCGGCAGGAGGACAGCTCCCCTGGCATGAGAGGAAGCCACTCCTCACAGAGACCTGTGGATAAGAGAAAGAACAGAGTAAGCCTACTCTGGCATTCTATTTGAGGGCAGCAATCTGTCAGGAAAACGCAATGAGGCCCACCCCACAAGTTCCTAACTGCGTGAAAGCTACCACAGTCCTACTGAAGGGACTAAAGTGGAGTACAGCTAGACCCAGCTTGTAAGGGAAGATCAGAGCAAACCTGCTCAGGCTTTCAAAATAATAAAATCTTGATAGAAGAATTCCTAAACAGACACCTAAACTTCACCTCCTCCTTGCACTGAAGTCAAAGAGAATGACTGGGGATTGTGGGAAGGGAAGTGATTCTTAACAGCTTTTCTGTGGTGCTCTTTGCCTCCTCCTGCTGGCCAGGAGTGATATTTCCAACAGTAACTGATTATTCTGTGGACTCACCATGTCTTAAGAAAGAAATATATTTATGTATTACAGGTAAGAAACGCACTTCTATGCATTCAGGAGCATCTATGGGGTTAAATGGCAATAAAAATATCTAAGAACAGTATGTATGTATGTATGTATTGGGTACTTGTAAAGCGCGGCTAATCACCCGTAAGGGTCTCAAGGCACTGCCCATTTTATCAACCTCGGAAGGATGAAAGGCTGAGTGGACCTTGCCGGGGATCGAACCTGCAACCCTTGGGTTGCTACAGAGCTCAGCCACAGTGCCTTAGCATGCTGAGCTATCTGTCCGGCTTTAATAAGTACAGTGACCCTCTTACAGATGGAGGCTAAATGTCTTCTAGATGTAGAGAACAAGGGAAAACTTACTTCTCTCTGACAACTGATTTGCTCACATCAGAGGCATATTAAGGACTAACAGGAATTTAGGGACTTACAGTACTTTCTGTATTGTCATCAAAGCCAAATAGAATTAAAACTCACTAAATGGGATGTAAAGAAGGGTGATAATATATCAAAGCCAAAGGAAATAGTTTTAAATCCTATCTACTAGGTTGTACAGACTTATTACCTTTTCACTGGACATTCAAGAGCTTGATTCAGATATTTTAAATGCTGACAATATATGTTTTTAGCATCTTAGGAGCTCAGTATCTACATTGAGCAAAGTAACTTACCATGATTCATACACGTGTAATTGAATGTGGACAAACCAATCCTTTAGAAATTTGGATATTATTAACAGAAATGCTTCTGGGGACATTGCATGCCCACCATACTTAAATTATGTAATAGTAGGTGAAGATTCACCTTCATTAGCAACATTCATATAATGTTCTTACTAAAGGGACACTGTAGGACTAGATTCCCGACTTCAGGGTATTAACTAAAGGAAAAATTGATAATTTAATTTATTTTTTATTTCATACAGCTGATTTTGTTAATTGAGACCATGGGGTAGAGTTACCAATGTCTGTCCAACATGATACACTGTAGCTCATCATGTCTGACAGACATCGCTGAATGCTGACAGCATACGCTGTCGGCATTTATCATTGCACAAGCAGTTCTCCAGAACTGCTTGTGCAATGTCGCCCCCTGCAGATTCGCTAGCAGGGGGTGTCAATTAGCCCAATCCTATTGGATCGGGAGGATTGAAGACTGCAGCCTCAGAGGCAACGGACAAGTTATGGAGCAGCGCTCTTTAGACCGCTGCTTCATAACTGATGTTTTCGGCGAGCCTGCAGGGAAACAAGGGCTATTCGGCCCTTGTTATATCTACCCCCATAACTCATTATTCTAAAGAACATCTAATTAAAATGGGCTGACCATCAGGAAGAACAGACTTACTTACATTTTATAAATATATATCTATATACATACACAATGAACTCCTTATCTTATATATCTATATATATATATATATATATATATATATATATATACAAAATATCAATACACTCCCACTATGGGACTGAATTTTTTTCTGCCCCTTGTTTACATAGTTTCTCACAGTTATTTTACAGAGAATAATGCAGTATAGGGGATGGTTTCAACAGGCAACAACAGCTATCTCAAATACTAATATAAATATAAAGGTGTTTGTTTTAAACAATGTAATACACACCTACAGGTAAATGGATCACTGGGAACATATGGAAGTGGAAAAAAAATACAGTACAATGTTCCTTTAAATAAATTTTATCTATATGAGTTTAAAGAGGTTGCACCCACCTATATATCTACATATATATATATATATATATATATATATACACACACACATCTACACACATACATATATACAGAGGCATTCACAAATACAAAAATATATCCTTATAAGCATACACAGGCAGAAGGCTGCAAAATTTTGATCATGTACCAGATATTTAAAATATAATCTTGCAGCCTTCAGTATTTATCATTTATGAAGTTTATCTTGCGGTGGCTCAGCAACCAAAAGCTACCATCAGGTTTTTAAGCAATCAGGTCAATGGAGCTTGTTCCTTATGCACTGTGCTCTGTTTCGTGAGGTGCACAGCTGGCCAAGCTCCCTCCCGCCACACACGCTTCCTCTATTGAATCAGGGGAACAGTGAAGATCTTACTTTTTTTCCTAAGCAGTGGCATATCAATGAGGCACAGATATGTATTCAAGCTCTGCATGGTTGAGCACACTGTTCAATAGTGCTGGCTCACACAGTATCAGGGTGACTTATCACTTCCCATGAAGGCACTCTTATCACCAGGGCCCAGAGAGGTGGCAGCAAATCGCTGCCTTTTCATTTTCAAGGCAGTTCTGCTGAACATTCAGGCTTCAAAGATTCACACTTCCAAAACTCTATAAGAGTTTGTGAACGCTCAATTTGCCAAAACTGTTTACAGTGTAATTGGGCACCGTACCTGTGTCCATGAGATAGCGAAGGCGCCTCTCCACCAGGGCGGCACGGGAGTCAATTTGATTCTGCTCATTCTCTAGTGCTGCATATTCTCCTACTACATACTGACTGGTGTCTTTGAACCCTTTCTGTTTAAAAAAAGAAAGAACAAACAAGAGGAGAAACACATCACTTGTAAGTTGACTTTTTCTTTCCTACGATTGCTTAGCAAAGCACTTACTTAGACTATCAAAAGCTCTGCAGTACATACAACTATCAAACTTCATAAAACATATGTGGTGATATCCTATAACAAACTGAAGTATCTGATAGCGTTAAGCATCTAGTAAACACTTCCCCACAATCCAAATACACTGGATTTCCTCCCTTGTGCATCTATGATAGCAAAGATCATGTGATCAAGCATGAAATTAAACTCTGAAATATGGGATTATAAATAAAATGTACCTCAATGCTTTAATTTCAAAACTTCAATCACAACAGGATTCTAGTAAATGCTTCTTTTATATCTATATCTAGCAGCATCTCTCTCTCCCTTTATCCCTGGAAGGTAGCACTCGCTTGCCAAGTTATTAATCAAATATAACTACCATCAAAAAAAACCATATAATGAGGTACTCTGCACTCTTGGGACTTTCAAAAATGTATTTTACCAATATGACAATGGTAAAATACATTTTTGAAAGGTCCCAGAAGGCATGGTGGCGTGTGCGTATATAGATAGATAGATAGATAGATAGATAGATAGATAGATAGACATACACAAATAGCTTAGGGTGAGATGATATAAACCAGCAATACATTTTTGGAAACCACCATAAGAGCACAGCTGATGTGTAATGAAATATGTAAAAGAAAGAGGACCATACAAATATGCATTCTGAATCCGTAGAGCATTTTCTTGTTCCTATATTTACAAAGCAAATAGAAAAGCCGACAGTATCTACACCTAAAAAATGTTATGCTGATAAGGAGTCATATTGTAATCACTAAAAAGTGCCCGACTACCTCAGGATGATAGCCATCCTACAGTTTTGGTACTACATGCATATAAAGCATTCTGTAAGAGCACCTGCGGTATGGCACTAAACACTATCACTATGTCCAAAGTGTTCCATGTCCTGTGGACCAACAAGTCTTAATTGTAATCAAAGGGATATTAAAGGGACACTATACCCAAACATTTTCTTTCATGATTAAGGTAGAGAATAAAATTTTAAACAACATTCCAATTTACTTCTATTACCTAATTTGCTTCATTCTTTAGATATACTTTAATGAAGAAATAGCAATGCACACAGTGAACCAATCACAGGAAGCATCTATGTGCAGCTACCAATCAGCAGCTACTAAGCATATCTAGATATGCTTTTTTATCAAAGAATATCAAGAGAATGAAGCAAATTAGATAATAGAAGTAAATTAGAAAGTTGTTTATAATTGTATGCTCTTTCTATATCATGAAAGAAAAAATTTGAGTTTCATGTCCCTTTAAACAGTGTGAGATTGCAATATAAAATGATTAATTTATGTGTAGTTAAAAAAATTGTAATATTGTTTCCTTCTTTATTTTGTCCCCTTTTCCTGTAATTTAAGTCTTAAAATTGTGTTTTTTTAAACTCCACTGAATTTCTATAAAGTAATGGATGCTGCCATGTCTAAACTTAAGTTTTAAGCTTATCTTACTGTCCTGCAGCAAACAATTAGGGACAGATATAAAACAGTCAATAAATTAGACTGTACATACAAGCAAGCATGTGTACATTTATTAAAGGCCACTGAATAAAAGTATATAATTGTAGCAATCATTTACAACAAATGGACTAACATCATGTAAAGTGAAAAAGTATTCTTAGGGCTACATTTATCAAGCCCTTTTCTCCACTATGACTGCAGGTTTGCACAAGCGAAGCTGCAGTCACGATTTATCAAGCAGCGATCATCAGACAGCAGCTTCCCAGCCCTGTACTCCTGCCTGAGTGTGATTGGCTGGGGACAGGGTTGGACGCAAGTGCAAAGGAGCGCTCTTGTGCAATGTTAAATGGGGCAGCAGGTTGCTGCCCAATAGAGGAGAAGCTGGGTGGACAGGGGCACATATATACATCCCTCTCCGCAAGTGATTGATAAATTGAGCCCTTAGTATGAGAAGTATATTGTGAATGTCTCCCCTCGGAATACGGAGAGGCTGTTGTAAAACATAACTTTTATTAAAAAAGAAATAAAAATTAAGGTTTATACACAGTATTGTTTACACAAAGTCTACTTTATTGCCTGGTTTATATATTTTCCTAATTGTTCTCCACAGAAGACAAAAATAAATAGAAAACTATTTCAAGCATGGCAGCCCCCATTACTTTATAGGATATAGAGTACTTTATGGAAACTCAACTGTTACACTCAATATTTAAACAACTAGTCTAATGGTAAAAATACTGCTACATATTATTATAAGGCTAATATGGAATACATCATGTCTAGCATGTATTCACTGTTATTACTGTATTATTCACTGTGTAATATCCCTCCAGTTTGTATGATTTGGCTTTTAACAGAAACGCTAGAGCAGTGCTACCTGTTTCAGGTTGCCTACTTGACTATGGGTACCACTCCATAAATTCTGTATTTAGACAGAAAATCCTGTATCCCTTTCTCATGGGTTGACTGAACCTGCCCGTGGACCACACAAACTACCCCTCTTAGAGCAAGGTCTCAATTTCAAGGGGTAAATTTGGGAAGATATGAAGGTTTTGTGTGTCTGGATCTAGACAAATCTACTGATGGTCCTAGTCCTTAGCAAGAAATTTAACTTAAAGGGACAGTATACTGTAAAATAGTTTTTCCCTTAATGTGTTTACAATTGCTTTTTTTACCAACTGCAGAGTAAAAAATGTATGAAAATTAGCTTTTTAAGGTTTATTTCTGTATATTAAAGCTCTGATTTTGTGTTTTGAAGCCACAGCCTAATAAAATAGGTTGAGCTTGTAGGTATAATCAGATCTCATTACTGTATCACACTGTGTACATATACCTGCTTCTTTATCTTATATCTGTCCTTAAAACAATCACCAATACTTTGAGAGAACAATGGAAAATCAACATTTTATTACCTTATCTCTGCTTTATCACACTGGGAGTGTAATTTCTTCTGCTGGCTGTGTTTACAAAGCTTAGCTATAGCTGGTACGCCGGGCCACAAACTTTCAGAATAGGTGGGGATACCACATGCTAAATTAACAATTTCAAATGCCAATATAAGGGTAAAGGAGCTACTTGTAAACAATTTAATACACTCCAGCAGGTAAAGTGGATCATTGGGAACAAATTAAAGGGGAGAAATTTTTTGAGTAAACTGTCCCTTTAAGAGTACAACACACCTTCCTTTTTAAAAATAAATTGTTGTTACAGCACACGTTGGCATCAGATTTTATACAGACATCATTCATTTTAATATCAGGGGATCTGAAAAGGGTGTCGTAACATTCCTAATACAGTACAACACTGGGATGTTATTTTAAGGGTAATCTGCTCCTGTCCTCAAGGACAACAAACAATCAATAATTTATGTGAGAACAGGTGACTTAATCATATTCATTCACTTTGGTTAACATTATGGTTAAAATGACATATTCTTACGCAGATAGAGGTACTTTTTTCTTTTTGGTAGTTGACTATTATATATAGTTAATCAGGAAATATGAAGTGACCTGCTGTTATATGTTGGGATTATAAACCTACTAAAAGAAATTCTGAAAATATAAGCAGAGGATAACATAATACTTTAGGAGAACATAAGAGAGAATTGGCAGAAGCAATAGACAAGCGTGTGCCTCATAAATCTACCCGATTTAGATATAAAAGAGATTAAATAGTAGTCAAACAATCTATAGTTACATTTTTGAATTTCATGCCTTAAAGTGGGTGAATAGAGGATAAAGGCTACGGTCTCCTAATATAATCTTGTTTATACACACAGCAGGTTAGCACCGGAGTGTTGCAGATTCTGTAGTGTCAGACAACAACAATAAAAGAAGGCAACACAAAACAGCTGTAATAGTTTGGTCACAAATATAAACCTGTGGGTTAGACCGAGATTTAATCTAAAGGGAGGGGAAGCGCTGAGATTAGAAGCAGAAAATGGAAGATAAGAAATGGAGAAGTCAGAAAAAGGCATTTACTGTTTGAAACTAACACATTTTTCTTAATTTCCATTACATGTTGTATACAAAATGTGATTACTAAAAGTGTTCTTTTTTTTCAATGTAGGTAAATATTGTGGTAGCCAGGATTAAAATGTTATAAACACTCTCACCCCATATCCCCAGAGATATAAACAGTAATCAAAGACTGTTTATTTATTTATTTAAGGGCTGCTTATGATAATAATTTAACAATGATAACACTAAAGATCAGAAGTTCAGTGCAATATATACTGAAACTTGCTAGTAGCTCAGTCATCACTTTTATTAGAGAGATATGTGTGTGTCCCTGTATGTATACATGTAAGTGTGTGTGTGTATATATATATACATACACACAAATATATATATATATATATATATATATACACACTGTATATATACATACATATATACACATATAAACAAACATACATACATATACACACAAACACACTTTTTTTCTTTTACAGACGGGAATTTATGTGCCTTACAGTCACAAATTTAACTGAATGAAGTTGAAACCCTCTTGGCATCAGTAAGGTTAAATAAGTTATTTTATGAAAACCTGAGGGAGTTTTCTGAATGAAATTTGAAAACCCCTTGTCAGGACGCTGTCTCAAGCAATCTTTGCCATCAGTGGAGACGTAAAAAGGAGGAAGGTAATTTGTCAAATTATACACAGTGGACGACCACAGTCAAACTCTGGCTATGCTTGCTGAGATATACACACGTTGTAGCTTGTTCTCCTCCTTACGTCCCCACAGCTGTCCATCAAAAGCGGCTTTCTCCCCGCGGTCTATTAAATATTTCCCTCACAAATCAATTTTACACATGATCAGCCCATACTCCTACTGAGCTGAACCTCCCCGCTAATTAAGTGAAGAAATTACCATATATATTATATTAATGCAAACATCATTCAGCTGGTAATTCACGGCTGATCTGGATAATGGAAAGGTTGAACACCCATTAACCCGAGCCAACAAAATGGGTTGGCTGGGAAATTTTAGCAGGTCTCCTGTGACTTGTCCCCTTAACTGCAGCACTGCGGTATCTGCTATTGTAATAATTAAAATCCTTCAGCTAGATCAATACAGGGATCTCTCTATGGGAAGTGCCCTCGATGGAAACTCCTCAAAGACTACTGGGTTCATGCAAAAGGGAGAAATTCATTTTTTTTTTTATCTGACAATTATCACCTTACTGCAGACTAATTCAGCAGTATGCCCCTTTTACAGTGCTTTGAATGCAACTAAGATAAACATCTCTAAAAAATGAAAAAACCCTAACATCTCATTTCTAACAAATAAAAGCACAATTTTCCCATGCAGCCCAGAATTATCAGCAATCATAAAATAGGAAAGAAAGAGAGAAAAGCAAAATACATTTAGCACTTCATCTTCAGAGGATTTCCTCTGGGTCTCGGCTATTATGGCTTCTTCTTCCACTCTTTTGGAATCGTCCTGCATTGATCGTAGTCTCTTCATGTCTATAGAAAAAGAAAGAAATAAAAAACTTAAGAAAAACAGATAAATTGTTTTTCATAAGTGTGCAACAAAGAAGTGTGTAAATCAACATGGCAGCAAAGGGGTTAACATAGTATTTCATTTCACGGTAAAACCTGTATAAAACATATAGAGTGAAATACACATTGCACTATATAATGAATCATATTTGCTAAAACGTAGTAAAACAATTATATATAGCGTGACACACATTTTGTTTGTAAATTTAGTGATACTTAGTGTAATAATGCGTATGCATAGCTTCTAAAAAATAATGTAAAGAATTTTACAGATATTCCGACAATGTCTATTTCAACCTCGTGACAAAAAAGCAATGGAATAATATTATCTGTAATTTTATAAAACTACGTCTCCCTTAAATAGAACTTCAAAATTAAAAGTCCTTCACTTTCAAAGTTGCGTTTGAATAAAGAGCTGAAATCACAATGTAAAGAAGACAAATCAGAAAGTAACTAAGACTTTAATTGGTAACAGGGGGCATTTGTAAATGTACAGTGCTCTAAATATCCTTATCTGAAATTGGCACTAAAGAGATATCCGTAAAAAACATATCAATACAGCAATTACATTTACAAATAATTGTTTTCTTCTATGTTGCATCTAAGTGATGGTATTTTATAATATGTGGTATGTTTTTTAAAATTAATTTTCCTATACTGAGTTATTTATGCTTGTGAGGTGTATCACTGTCCATCAATAGAACAGTAGGGGTTTTGTTGATCAACCAGTTGGTAATCAGTTCCTAGGGTCCAATTGTACACAGACATGCACTCCCTATTAGCTTTACAATAAATAAAACTAAATATCTTTTTAAATGTAAAAAATATTGTTTTGCATGATTAAATAGTGATGGTTTATATGCATGACAGATTTTTTTTTAGATTAATGTTCCATAAAAAAGCGAACTGTGGGAAAATCATATTAGATATATCAAGTTATACATGGGAAAATAGACATTAAAGTAATTTTGTGTTCAGTAAATATTTGTCATTGTGTGTTTTGTGTTTTTGCCTCTCTATGTTAAAAAAGATTAGAAATATCTATTTGCACATGAAAATTAGCTGATTAAGCTGAGAGAAGCCTCTATGAGCATTAAAATAGGTTTGCTTTTTTTTAACTAAATACAATATTTTATTTTTAAATATCCCCTTTTAAATAAAACAAATACAGTACCTTGCCAAAATTATTAGACCCTTTGGTCAAAAATCATAATTTTGATATTAATTTCATATTTATTGTTAAAAGTTACACTTAGGTAAGTGCAGTCACATATCCCCAAACGAAGAGCAGTCAGAAGCCGCAATAGTCTGAGTCATTAAATGTAGAACTACTTGTGATTCAACCTTTGTGGTATATCTAATTAGCTGTGGGTGTGGCCTTTTATATGTAGGGCGCACTAAAAGAAAGATAAAAACTAGAGTCTATGAGCACTAATATAATATAAAAATGGCAAGAGAAAAAGCCAATAAACATAGTATTCCTATTCATTTTCTGGAAGTTTATAATTGCAACTCCTCATCTTTTAAGGTTAAGGTGATAGATTGGATATCTCCTAACATTCACAATAGACTGCTTGCTCTTAGACAACAGGAGACTTACTGGATCGGACTATTGCGGCTTCTGACTGCTCTCCGTTTGGGGATATGTGACTGTGCTTACCTGAGTGTAAGTTTTTATGTATTAATGTTTTAATGCATTGAATTAGCCCAAGTCGTTTTGCGCTTCTCTTACTCTTTTGCTCCAGTGTCTTCAGAATTTTGGTGATTAGTGGAATCGTCACCTAATTAGAACAGCAGCGACTTCCTTTGCTCCCTAAAGCCATTTTTTGGACTCCTGATTATCACAAACGTTCTTCCCTTATGCAATATCATCTCTGCCTGGGATTAGATTATAAATACATTTGGACTATATATATATATATATTTGTGTGTGTATGTATTGTGTTATACACTTGTAATTAACTGCAGGCTTCATTAGTCATAGTGTAGTATATACTTTTTTGGTGTCTGATTATTTATCGTGTTATTTATTAATTCATTATTTTATTTATTTCTTGGAGAAATCCGATAGTGGATTAGCGCTGGTATATTTTGTTTGTGTGTTATTCTTAAAAGTGTTGATTGATTTTTTAGTTTTGTAACCATTTCTTATTCCATGTTATATTGGCAACATCTGCAATACAAGTTTATGTGTAATTTGTTGTAATATTACTAAAATATTTGGTAAATTAACAAATGTATATGTTTTTGCAGACGGTTAAACAAAGTGACTTGTCGTTAAAGTCGGTCAATTTGTGGGCCTGTTGAAGACAAAAAACAAGATTGCTGAAATTTTAGGTGAATTGTGTAGTTCTGTAAAGAATATTAAGAAGATAGTAAACCCAAATATTCTCTTTCATGAGTCAGATAGAGCATGCAATTTTATACCAATTTCTAATTTACTCCTATTATCAATTTTTCTTCATTCTCTTGGTATCTTTATTTGAAAAGCAGAAATGTAAGCTTAGGAGTCAGATCATTTTTGTTTCAGAACCTGAATGCAGCCGCTAATCAGCAAGTGCTACCCCGGGTTCTAAAAGAAAAATGGGCATTCTCCTAAGCTTACATTTCTGCATTTCAAATAAAGATACCAAGATATACAAAAAAGAAAAATTAGTAATCGGAGTAAATTAGAAAGTTGCTTAATGTTGCATACTCTATCTGAATCATGGAAAAAAAAAAAAAATAGGTTTACTATCCCTTTAAGAAAAAAAATGGATTGTGGGGATGGTTTCTGAGCAGGGTGTCTGAGTAACAGGCCCTCTTCAGCTAATTTTCTCTCGGATACCTTGATGTCTTCATCCTATATGTGTTTAGTCAAGACTCAGACAGGCAGTTTCCTATTTTGAGTGCATATATCACAAATTCTTCTTTCAGTTCTTTGTGTAACACGATGATGACCGCAAGTGTCCTTATGTTTAGGGTTCAAATCATCCCCATAATCCATTTTTTTCTTAATATTCTTTACAGAACTACATGATACACCTACAATTTCAGCAATCTTGTACTGCGACATGATTTATTTTGCCTTCAACAGGCTGACAATTTGACCGACAAGTCACTTAGTTTACTCATCTGTAAAAAACATATACATTTGTTAATTTACCAAATATTTTAGTAATATCACATCAAATTATATGTTAATATGTACTTCAGATGTTGCCAAAATATCATGGAATACAAAATGGCTACAAAACTAAATCAATCAACATTAAGAATATGAAATTAAAGGGATAGGAAAGTCAAAATTAAAAGAGCATGATTCAAATATAATAGGGCATGCTATTTTAAGATGCTTTTAAATTCACTTCTATTTTCAAACGTACTTTGTTTTCTTGGTATCCCTTGTTAAAAAAGAATACACACATATCCTACACTAGTAGGAGCTAGCTGCTGATTGGTGCCTGTACACATTTGTCTTTTGTGATTGGCTAATGGAAAGTTGTTTGAAATTGTATGTTCTATCCAAATCATGAAAGAAAAATTTTGGGGTTTCTTGTCCCTTTAATATAAAAATTACGATTTTTGACCAATGGGTTTAATAATTTGGCAAGCTACTGTATATATGGATAGTACCTCTTCAGATTTTAATTTTCAGATTAGACACTCGCAACACATCTAAAATGATAGATTTAGGTGCTTTTTTTTTTTTTTTTTTTTTACATGTCCTGAAAACGTTTACAAGCAGATTAATCAATTATATAGGAATTACCTAAAAATATGCTGTTACAGCAAACATATTAACAGGGCTATCTTAAGGTTTCTTTAATGTAACCATTTTCTAATATTTAAAGGGACAGTCTACATCAGATTTTTTATTGTTTAAAAAGATAGATAATCCCTTTATTACCCATTACCCAGTTTTGCATAACCAACACTGTTATATTAATATACTTTTTACCCCTGTGATTACCTTGTATCTAAGCCTCTGCAGACTGCCCCCTTATTTCCGTGATTTTGACAAACATGCAGTTAAGCCAATCAGTGCAGACTCCTAAATAACTCCATGTGAGTGAGCACAATGCTATATACACGAGACACATGAACTAGTACTATCTAACTGTGAAAAACTTTCAAAATGCTCTGAGCTGAGAGGCGGTTTTCAACGGTTTAGAAATCAGTTTAAGCCTAGCTAGGTTTAGCTTTTCAAAAATCCCACTCAGGGAACAAAGCAAATTTGATGATAAAAGTAAATGGGAAAGTTGTTTAAAATTACATGCCCTATCTGAATTATAAAAGTTTAATTTTGACTAGACTGTCCCTTTAAATTGCTCAAAACTTTTATAGAACTTAAATAAGGTAATAAAAGCCCAGAAACTTTATGTCATCACTTTTATAGAAAAAGAAAAAATCACAATAGTTTAAATTAATGAGCATTTAAGATAAGAAAAAAAAAGTTAGAAACAAAATTAATCAATTAAAATAGACATAGTACTCGGAAATGTAAAGAGTCTGTGTACCTGGCCTGGTCTCCACGTACTGGCTAAATGACTGGAGCTGTGTTTTCCGGACTGTTGAATCTTTGTTGAATACAACAGGATTTTTGAAGCGTTCAGGTAGTTTCTGTGTACGGTCAGGGGGAAGATCTTCAATACCATTCTAGTGAACAAAATAAGAAAAAAAATGTTTGATCTGCCATATTATAGGTGTGAATTGTAGCAAACGTGTTGTCTGATGTAGAACAAATCTTTCAAGGATAACTAAGCCAGCTAAATGTAGAAAAACATTGAAGAACAGAAGAAGAAGGAAGAACATGAAGAAAAAAACTGACTTGAAAGGAATGTGTGTGTATATATATATATATATATATATATATATATATATATATATATACATAATTATATATACACACACATATACAGTATATATATATATACATAATTATATATACACACACACATACAGTATATATATATATATATATATATACATAATTATATATACACACACACATACAGTATATATATATATATACATAATTATATATACACACACACATACAGTATATATATATATACATAATTATATATACACACACACATACAGTATATATATATATATATATACATAATTATATATACACACACATATACAGTATATATATATATATACATAATTATATATACACACACACACATATACAGTATATATATATATATATATACATAATTATATATACACACACATATACAGTATATATATATACATAATTATATATACACACACACATATACAGTATATATATATATATATACATAATTATATATACACACACATATACAGTATATATATATATATATATATATATATACATACATAATTATATATACACACACATATACAGTAGTGGTCTTATGATGGGTCCCCGAAACAGCATCCGCTGCTTAATAAATGGAATCCATAGTCTCAAAAATACAGCACCATCAAAAGCAACAATGCCAGATTAGTTTTGCTAAAATGACCTTCTATTACTTATTTATTTAATTGCAGGTATTTTTAAAGAAGTAAAGGGTTTGCATTTTTTTAAAACAAGTTTCCTCTAGGGTCTGGCTGGGAACTGCATTTCCCAGCATGCTGTGGCCATTATTGGAGTGAATGTATCAACTGCTACACCGTGTTCTCCCCATCTGTATGATTGCTGGGTCCCAGCAGTCTTATTGTGCTTGGGGACCTAGTAACGTGCTGCACTGTTTGCTTCCTGTGTCACTGCGGTTTAAACCTGCCTGGGAACATAGTGATGTGGTTAGGCACTGTACTGTGTTTGCTTGCTGGGTCCCTAAAGTTTAAGTAAGCATGAGGACCTCCAACAAAGTTGGGACTGATTAAATCCCAATACAGATGCACAGAATAACATGTCTGTCCCATGTCTGTAGGCATAAGAAAAGATGTGAGGCTTGCATTTGGATGTTCCATTTTAAGGACCTGTCATTTTTTAATTAGGAAACTCTGCTGGGAAATCCTCATTTTTCATTAAAGTGATAGTAAATCCACATTTTTTTCTTTCATGATTCAGGTAGAGCATGCAATTTTAAGTAACTTTCTATTTTACTCCTATTATCAATTTTTCTGCTTTCTTTTGCTATCTTTATTTGAAAAAGCAGGTAGAGCATGCAATTTTAAGTAACTTTCTATTTTACTCCTATTATCAATTTTTCTGCTTTCTTTTGCTATCTTTATTTGAAAAAGCAGGAATCTAAGCTAAGGAGACTGGCCATTTTTGGTTCAGACCCTGGATAGCACTTGCTGATTGGTGGCTACATTTAGCCACCAATGAGCAAGCACAACCCAGGTGCTGAACCAAAAATCAGCTGGCTTCTAAGCTTACATTCTTGCTTTTCAAATAAAGATAGCAAGAGAATGAAGAAAAATTAATAGGAGTACATTAGACAGTTGCTTAAAATTGCATGCTATATCTGAATAATGAAAGAAAAAACCCCCAGAATTTATGCTTACCTGATAAATTACTTTCTCTTGCGGTGTATCCAGTCCACGGATTCATCCTTTACTTGTGGGATATTCTCATTCCCTACAGGAAGTAGCAAAGAGAGCACACAGCAAAGCTGTCCATATAGCTCCCCCTCTAGCTCCACCCCCCAGTCATTCGACCAAAGGTTAGGAAGAAAAAGGAGAAACCATAGGGTGCAGTGGTGACTGTAGTTTAAATAAAAAAAATTACCTGACTTAAATGCCAGGGCGGGCCGTGGACTGGATACACCGCAAGAGAAAGTAATTTATCAGGTAAGCATAAATTCTGTTTTCTCTTGCAAGGTGTATCCAGTCCACGGATTCATCCTTTACTTGTGGGATACCAATACCAAAGCTTTAGGACACGGATGAAGGGAGGGAACAAGACAGGTACCTTAAATGGAAGGCACCACTGCTTGCAAAACCTTTCTCCCAAAAATAGCCTCCGAAGAAGCAAAAGTATCGAATTTGTAAAATTTGGCAAAAGTATGCAGTGAAGACCAAGTCACTGCCTTACAATTCTGTTCAACATTTTTGAAAGCACATGTGGAAGCCACTGCTCTGGTAGAATGAGCAGTAATTCTTTCAGGAGGCTGCTGGCCAGTAGTCTCATAGGCCAAACGGATGATGCTTTTCAGCCAAAAGGAAAGAGAGGTAGCAGTCGCTTTCTGACCTCTCCTCTTACCAGAATAGATAACAAACAAGGAAGATGTTTGTCTGAAATCCTTAGTTGCTTGTAAATAGAACTTTAAAGCACGAACTACATCAAGATTGCGTAATAGACGTTCCTTCTTCGAAGATGGATTAGGACACAGAGAAGGAACCACTATTTCCTGGTTAATATTCTTGTTAGAAACAACTTTAGGAAGAAAACCAGGCTTGGTACGCAAAACTACCTTATCTGCGTGGAACACCAGGTAAGGTGAATCACACTGTAAGGCAGATAATTCTGAAACTCTTCGAGCAGAAGAGATAGCTATAAAAAACAAAACTTTCCAAGATAACAACTTAATGTCTATGGAATGTAAAGGTTCAAACGGAACCCCTTGAAGAACTGAAAGAACTAGATTCAAACTCCATGGCGGAGCCACGGGTTTATAGACAGGCTTGATTCTGACTAAAGCCTGAGCAATTGCTTGAATGTCTGGTACCTCTGCCAGACGCTTGTGTAACAGGATAGACAAAGCAGATATTTGTCCTTTTAAGGAACTAGCTGACAATCCTTTCTCCAGTCCTTCTTGGAGAAAGGACAATATCCTGGGAATCCTAATCTTACTCCATGAGTAACCCTTGGATTCACACCAACAAAGATATTTCCGCCATATCTTATGGTAGATTTTCCTGGTGACAGGCTTTCTAGCCTGAATCAGAGTATCTATAACTGACTCAGAGAACCCACGCTTTGATAGAATTAAGCGTTCAATCTCCAAGCAGTCAGACGTAGAGAAACTACATTTGGATGCTTGAATGGACCCTGTATTAGAAGATCCTGCCTCATTGGCAGTGTCCATGGTGGGACAGATGACATGTCCACTAGGTCTGCATACCAAGTCCTGCGTGGCCACGCAGGCGCTATCAGAATCACCGAAGCCTTCTCCTGCTTGATTCTGGCAACCAGACACGGGAGGAGAGGAAACGGTGGATAAACATAAGCCAGATTGAAGGACCAAGGCGCTGCTAGAGCATCTATCAATACCGCCTTGGGATCCCTGGACCTGGACCCGTAGAGAGGAAGTTTGGTGTTCTGACGGGACACCATCAGATCCAACTCTGGGGTGCCCCATAGCGGAGTCAGCTGGGCAAATACCTCCGGGTGGAGTTCCCACTCCCCCGGGTGAAAAGTCTGACGACTTAGAAAATCCGCATCCCAGTTGTCTACTCCTGGGATGTGAATTGCTGAGAGATGGCAGGAGTGATCCTCCGCCCACCTGATTATTTTGGTTACTTCCGTCATCGCTAGGGAACTCTTTGTTCCCCCCTGATGATTGACGTAAGCTGCAGTCGTGATGTTGTCCGACTGAAATCTGATGAATTTGGCCACCGCTAGTTGAGGCCATGCCTGAAGAGCGTTGAATATCGCCCTCAGTTCCAGAATGTTTATCGGGAGAAGAGTTTCTTCCCGAGACCATAAGCCCTGAGCTTTCAGGGAGTCCCAGACGGCACCCCAGCCTAACAGACTGGTGTCGGTCGTTACGATGATCCACTCTGGCCTGCAGAACATATTCCTTGAGACAGGTGATCCTGAGACAACCACCAGAGAAGAGAATCTCTGGTCTCCTGGTCCAACTGAATTTGAGGAGACAAATCTGCATAATCCCCATTCCACTGTTTGAGCATGCATAGTTGCAGTGGTCTGAGGTGTATCCGAGCAAAAGGGACTATGTCCATTGCCGCAACCATTAGTCCGATTGTCTCCATGCACTGAGCCACAGATGGCCGAGGAATGGAATAAAGAGCTCGGCAAGTAGTTAAGAGTTTTAGCTTTCTGACCTCCGTCAGAAATATTTTCATTTCTACCGAGTCTATCAGGGTTCCTAGGAATGGAACTCTTGTGAGGGGGGAGAGAGAACTCTTTTTGATGTTCACCTTCCACCCGTGAGACCTCAGAAAGGCCAATACAATCTCCGTGTGAGACTTGGTTCTTTGGAAAGTTGACGCCTGAATTAAAGATGTCGTCTAGGTAACGCGCCACTGCAATGCCCCGCGGTCTTAGAACCGCCAGGAGGGACCCTAGCACCTTTGTGAAAATTCTGGGAGCAGTGGCCAACCCGAAAGGAAGAGCCACAAACTGAAAATGCTTGTCCAGAAAGGCGAACCTGAGAAACTGGTGATGATCTTTGTGGATAGGAATGTGCAGATACGCATCCTTTAGATCCACGGTAGTCATATATTGACCCTCCTGGATCATTGGTAAGATTGTCCGAATGGATAAAAGAATTAGCTATCTTTAGAGCCTTAATTCTATCCATAATTTCCTCATATGAGGTCTCCGTCTGGAGCGAGTCTTCCAGCGCCTCAAACCAGAAAGCAGCTGCAGTAGTTACAGGAATAATGCAGGCAATAGGTTGGAGAAGAAAACCTTGTTGAACAAAAATTTTCTTAAGTAAACCCTCTAATTTTTTATCCATAGGGTCTTTAAAAGCACAACTGTCTTCAATTGGTATGGTTGTGCGTTTAGCTAGTGTAGAAACAGCCCCCTCCACCTTAGGGACCGTCTGCCACGAGTCCCGCATGGGGTCAGATATGGGGAACATTTTCTTAAAAACAGGAGGGGGGACAAAAGGGACACCTGGCCTATCCCACTCCCTAGTAACGATATCCGCAATCCTCTTAGGGACCGGAAACGCATCCGTGTAAACAGGGACCTCTAGGTACTTGTCCATTTTACACAATTTCTCTGGGATCACCAAAGGGTCACAGTCATCCAGAGTAGCTAATACCTCCCTAAGTAAAACACGGAGGTGTTCTAGTTTAAATATAAAAACCAATGTATCTGAATCTGTCTGGGGAGGAACCCTTCCTGAATCAGATACTTCTCCCTCAGACATCAAATCCCTCGCTCCCACTTCAGAGCGTTGTGAGGGTATATCGGATACGGCTACCAAAGCGTCAGAATGCTCATAATCTGTTCTTAAAACGGAGCTATCACGCTTTGCAGGTAACACAGGCAGTTTAGATAAGAAGGCTGTAAGAGAATTATCCATGACTGCCGCTAAGTCTTGTAATGTAAAAGGGTTAGACGCACTAGAGGTACTAGGCGTCGCTTGCGCGGGCGTAACTGGTTGTGACACTTGGGGAGAGGCAGACGGGCTACCCTCGTTACCTTCAGTCTGAGAATTATCTTGGGCCACATTCTTAAGTGTAACAATATGATCTTTAAAGTGTATAGACATATCAGTACAAGTGGGACACATTCTGAGAGGGGGTTCCACCATGGCTTCTAAACACATTGAACAAGGATTTTCCTTAGTGTCAGACATGTTTAACAGACTAGTAGAGTACACAAACAGGCTTGGAATCACTTTAATCAAATAAAAAACACAATTTGAAAAAAAACGTTACTGTGCCTTTAAGAGATAAAAAGAGCACAGAATTTTACAAAACGGTGAAAAATGCAATCTTTCTGAAATGTTCACAGTATGTAGCTAAAGCCTTAATAAGATTGCACCCCAAGTTTCAAAACGATTAACCCCTTAATGCCCAAACCGGAGCAGCCTAAAGCCAACACCTGGTTAAATCACTACAGACCCTTGCCTCAGCCTTGCTGTGGCCATACCTTCCCTTAGGGACCAGATTTGGGGGAATATAGCTTCTTTTAGGCCCTCAAACATCAGCAGGACCCTCCATGTGAAACAGCATGAACTTCTCTGCAATTCTAACTGTGCATCTGAGGCAATTAGGCCCCTCCCACTCTACTCCGGAGCTGAGAGGCCTAGCAAATCACTCCTAAGTGACTAAAAAAACAGCCATGTGGTAATAACCCTAGAAAAACCCCCAAAAGGGCTTTCAAAGTGTCTTGCAAAACGATTTTTCCTTAGCCAAACAATCGATTGCCCTGAATAAGTGTCAACCAGCATAATTAGCCCTATTATGTAAGCATTCAATTCCTTACCAAGTCTGTGAACATAGCTTACCCTCCCCTCATGGGGATATTGTCAGTCTCTTCTAGCATTATCTCAGTCTTGTCTAGAAATAAATGACTGAACATACCTTATTGCAGTTCATCCTGCAAACTGTTCCCCCCAACTGAAGTTTTCTGGTACTCCTCAGTCCTGTGTGGGAACAGCAATGGATTTTAGTTACAACATGCTAAAATCATTTTCCTCTCAGCAGAAATCTTCATCACTTTTCTGCTAGAGAGTAAATAGTACAAACCGGTACCATTTAAAATAACAAACTTTTGATTGAAGATAATAAAACTACAATTCTAACACCACATTCACTTTACACTCCTGAGAGAGACCCTAGTGCTTAGAGCCAGCAAAGAGAATGACTGGGGGGTGGAGCTAGAGGGGGAGCTATATGGACAGCTTTGCTGTGTGCTCTCTTTGCTACTTCCTGTAGTGAATGAGAATATCCCACAAGTAAAGGATGAATCCGTGGACTGGATACACCTTGCAAGAGAAATTGGGTATGCTATCCCTTTAAAGTGATGTGAAACTTGCACTGTTGACTTTGTATTAACCAAGGCCTAGATTTAGAGTTCGGCGGTAAAAGGGCTGTTAACGCTCCGCGGGCTTTTTTCTGGCCGCACCATAAATTTAACTCTGGTATCGAGAGTTTAATCAAATGCTGCGTTAGGCTCCAAAAAAGGAGCGTAGGGCATTTTTACCGCAAATGCAACTCTCGATACCAGAGTTGCTTACGGACGCGGCCGGCATCAAAAACGTGCTCGTGCACGATTCTCCCATAGGAAACAATGGGGCTGTTTGAGCTGAAAAAAAACCTAACACCTGCAAAAAAGCAGCGTTCAGCTCCTAACGCAGCCCCATTGTTTCCTATGGGGAAACACTTCCTACGTCTGCACCTAACACTCTAACATGTACCCCGAGTCTAAACACCCCTAACCTTACACTTATTAACCCCTAATCTGCCGCCCCCGCTATCGCTGACCCCTGCATTACAGTTTTAACCCCTAATCTTCCGCTCCGTAAACCGCCGCAACCTACGTTATCCCTATGTACCCCTAATCTGCTGCCCTAACATCGCCGACCCCTATGTTATATTTATTAACCCCTAATCTGCCCCCCACAACGTCGCCGACACCTACCTACACTTATTAACCCCTAATCTGCCGAGCGGACCTGAGCGCTACTATAATAAAGTTATTAACCCCTAATCCGTCTCACTAACCCTATCATAAATAGTATTAACCCCTAATCTGCCCTCCCTAACATCGCCGACACCTACCTTCAATTATTAACCCCTAATCTTCCGATCGGAGCTCACCGCTATTCTAATAAATGTATTAACCCCTAAAGCTAAGTCTAACCCTAACACTAACACCCCCCTAAGTTAAATATAATTTACATCTAACGAAATAAATTAACTCTTATTAAATAACTTATTCCTATTTAAAGCTAAATACTTACCTGTAAAATAAACCCTAATATAGCTACAATATAAATTATAATTATATTTTAGCTATTTTAGGATTAATATTTATTTTACAGGCAACTTGGTATTTATTTTAACTAGGTACAATAGCTATTAAATAGTTAAGAACTATTTAATAGTTACCTAGTTAAAATAATTACAAAATTACCTGTAAAATAAATCCTAACCTAAGATATAATTAAACCTAACACTACCCTATCAATAAAATAATTAAATAAACTACCTACAATTACCTACAATTAAACCTAACACTACACTATCAATAAATAAATTAAATACAATTGCTACAAATAAATACAATTAAATAAACTAGCTAAAGTACAAAAAATAAAAAAGAACTAAGTTACAGAAAATAAAAAAATATTTACAAACATAAGAAAAATATTACAACAATTTTAAACTAATTACACCTACTCTAAGCCCCCTAATAAAATAACAAAGCCCCCCAAAATAAAAAATTCCCTACCCTATTCTAAATTTAAAAAGTTACAAGCTCTTTTACCTTACCAGCCCTGAACAGGGCCCTTTGCGGGGCATGCCCCAAGAAGTTCAGCTCTTTTGCCTGTAAAAGAAAACATACAATACCCCCCCCCCAACATTACAACCCACCACCCACATACCCCTAATCTAACCCAAACCACCCTTAAATAAACCTAACACTAATCCCCTGATGATCTTCCTACCTTGTCTTCACCATACCAGGTTCACCGATCCGTCCTGGCTCCGATATCTTCATCCAACCCAAGCGGGGGCTAGACATCCACTGAAGAAGTCCAGAAGAGGCTCCAAAGTCTTCATCCTATCCGGCAAGAAGAGGACATCCGGACCGGCAAACATCTTCTCCAAGCCGCATCTTCTATCTTCTTCCATCCGGTGCGGAGCGGGTCCATCTTGAAGCAGGCGACGCGGATCCATCCTCTTCTTCCGATGTCTCCCGACGAATGACGGTTCCTTTAAGGGACGTCATCCAAGATGGCGTCCCTCGAATTCCGATTGGCTGATAGGATTCTATCAGCCAATCGGAATTAAGGTAGGAATTTTCTGATTGGCTGATGGAATCAGCCAATCAGAATCAAGTTCAATCCGATTGGCTGATCCAATCAGCCAATCAGATTGAGCTCGCATTCTATTGGCTGTTCCGATCAGCCAATAGAATGCGAGCTCAATCTGATTGGCTGATTGGATCGGCCAATCGGATTGAACTAGATTCTGATTGGCTGATTCCATCAGCCAATCAGAAAATTCCTACCTTAATTCCGATTGGCTGATAGAATCCTATCAGCCAATCGGAATTCGAGGGACGCCATCTTGGATGACGTCCCTTAAAGGAACCGTCATTCGTCGGGAGACATCGGAAGAAGAGGATGGATCCGCGTCGCCTGCTTCAAGATGGACCCGCTCCGCACCGGATGGAAGAAGATAGAAGATGCGGCTTGGAGAAGATGTTTGCCGGTCCGGATGTCCTCTTCTTGCCGGATAGGATGAAGACTTTGGAGCCTCTTCTGGACTTCTTCAGTGGATGTCTAGCCCCCGCTTGGGTTGGATGAAGATATCGGAGCCAGGACGGATCGGTGAACCTGGTATGGTGAAGACAAGGTAGGAAGATCATCAGGGGATTAGTGTTAGGTTTATTTAAGGGTGGTTTGGGTTAGATTAGGGGTATGTGGGTGGTGGGTTGTAATGTTGGGGGGGGGGTATTGTATGTTTTCTTTTACAGGCAAAAGAGCTGAACTTCTTGGGGCATGCCCCGCAAAGGGCCCTGTTCAGGGCTGGTAAGGTAAAAGAGCTTGTAACTTTTTAAATTTAGAATAGGGTAGGGAATTTTTTATTTTGGGGGGCTTTGTTATTTTATTAGGGGGCTTAGAGTAGGTGTAATTAGTTTAAAATTGTTGTAATATTTTTCTTATGTTTGTAAATATTTTTTTATTTTCTGTAACTTAGTTCTTTTTTATTTTTTGTACTTTAGCTAGTTTATTTAATTGTATTTATTTGTAGCAATTGTATTTAATTTATTTATTGATAGTGTAGTGTTAGGTTAATTGTAGGTAATTGTAGGTAGTTTATTTAATTATTTTATTGATAGGGTAGTGTTAGGTTTAATTATATCTTAGGTTAGGATTTATTTTACAGGTAATTTTGTAATTATTTTAACTAGGTAACTATTAAATAGTTCTTAACTATTTAATAGCTATTGTACCTAGTTAAAATAAATACCAAGTTGCCTGTAAAATAAATATTAATCCTAAAATAGCTAAAATATAATTATAATTTATATTGTAGCTATATTAGGGTTTATTTTACAGGTAAGTATTTAGCTTTAAATAGGATTAATTTATTTAATAAGAGTTAATTTATTTCGTTAGATGTAAATTATATTTAACTTAGGGGGGTGTTAGTGTTAGGGTTAGACTTAGCTTTAGGGGTTAATACATTTATTAGAATAGCGGTGAGCTCCGATCGGAAGATTAGGGGTTAATAATTGAAGGTAGGTGTCGGCGATGTTAGGGAGGGCAGATTAGGGGATAATAAATATAATATAGGGGTCGGCGGTGTTAGGGGTAGCATATTAGGGGTACATAGGGATAACGTAGGTGGCGGCGCTTTGCGGTCGGAAGATTAGGGGTTAATTATTTTAAGTAGCTGGCGGCGATGTTGTGGGGGGCAGATTAGGGGTTAATAAATGTAATATAGGGGTCGGCGGGGTTAGGGGCAGCAGATTAGGGGTACATAAGTATAACGTAGGTGGCGGTCGGCAGATTAGGGGTTAAAATTTTTAATCGAGTGGCGGCGATGTGGGGGGGACCTCGGTTTAGGGGTACATAGGTAGTTTATGGGTGTTAGTGTACTTTAGGGTACAGTAGTTAAGAGCTTTATAAACCGGCGTTAGCCAGAAAGCTCTTAACTCCTGCTATTTTCAGGCGGCTGGAATCTTGTCGTTAGAGCTCTAACGCTCACTGCAGAAACGACTCTAAATACCGGCGTTAGAAAGATCCCATTGAAAAGATAGGCTACGCAAATGGCGTAGGGGGATCTGCGGTATGGAAAAGTCGCGGCTGAAAAGTGAGCGTTAGACCCTTTAATCACTGACTCCAAATACCAGCGGGCGGCCAAAACCAGCGTTAGGAGCCTCTAACGCTGGTTTTGACGGCTACCGCCGAACTCTAAATCTAGGCCCAAATCTTTGTGCTGATATGCTTATACCGTTTTCATTTTATAAGATAACCGCATCTAAGTTGTTAATTTCATACCAAATCTTCTTCCGCTTCTCACAATCCTCTGACTGCCCCCTTTTCTACTCTATTTTGTTTTTATCATTTACGTGTGGCATCCAATCAAAATCGTTGCCATAAGGCTCAGTGTTTAGAAAGAGCAGTGGAAACACAGATGCAAATTATGTATGGAAGTCTGTGACATGCTAATCCAATAAAAAGGATACTATGGCGCACATGCTTTTAAGCCCAAGGGGAGTCACCAGTGATATTCAAGTAAATGGTGAATGAGAGCTTATATTCCGATTCACTGTCTACTTGGATGCTTGCCAGTAAGTGGATATAATGCAAGCGGTCACTGTATTTTTATCATTCTAATGTTTATTTATATGTTCAACAGTTATTTTGACAGTTTGTAATTTATGAGTAACAGTCTTTGTGGTAAAATGCTGCATTAAAGTCAATGTAAATTTTGATGCTAAAGTGCCCGTTTTTAAAAATTTGATTAAAAACAAGGGAACTTTAAGTCATCAAAATTTACATTTCACTTGTGTTGTGAAAAAATACTTACCTTTTAAACTTGACAGCAGCTCCAGCTTCCTCCACCCATTGCAAAGCCTCTTCCTGGGTCTAAAATGAGGATTCCGGCTTCCTCCAATCACGGCGTTGAATCAGACACTGATTCCCCGGGGGGGGGGGGGGGGGTTGAGTCGTGATTGGAGGATGACCTATCCATAATTTATGACGTCAGAAATGGATTGCGACGACCGGAGGAAGCTGGAGCTGCTCACAACACGAGTGAAATGTAAGTTTTGATGACTTAAATTGCTCCTGTTTTTAATCGAATTTTTAAAAACCGGGAACTTTACCTTCAAAATTTAAATTCCCTTTAATATATTTATACACGGAAAGGAAATATTTATTTTGTTAAATATTTTACTTGCAGCAAGGTATAATAAATAAATTATAAGAATGTAATGCGCATGCACGGTTTCTCTCCGTAACAGGAGTGCGCTTCAGGTCTGATGTGTAGAGCAGTTTGTACAGCTATGATTTACCATTACTGTATTCTCCCATAGGGTGCTGATCTACTGCACTGTTGTATAATTATTACAATTCAATGGTCAAAGTCCTAAAGCGGACAGAATTTTACTTTTATCTCTTTTTTGAACCTATATTAGAACTGTTAAATACACTCAGGATTGCATTAGACTAGATACATTGGGGAAATAGTAGGTGTTTTTGTGCAGTACAATTTTATATATATATATATATATATATATATATATATATATATATATATATATATATATGTCCAAACATTTTTGGTTCCTTAGTTTTTGTGCTGGCTCCTAACTTCTGAACAGGTTTGGCAACACCTGTCAAGGGAATGCATTTCTTGACTTTCTAATTTCTATGGAATTCATAAAAAAAAGATCCACGTGAAGAACTAGATAAAAAGGCCACCAACACTGCACATCCAAAATAATTGTAATAGTTGTGATTTAAAAAAAACAAAACCAGCTATTTTATATACAAAAATAAACCAAAATAATCAATTTCTCATGCATTTTATACTCTTAAGTTGGTGTTTGTAAACATATTAAAAGGACATGAAACCCACATTTTTTCTCTCATGATTCAGATTGATCATACAATTTCAAACAACTTCCAATTTACTTCAACTATCTAATTTGCAACATTCTCTTGGTATCTTTTTTTGAAGGAGCAGCAATGCATTACTGGGAGCTTGCTGAAAACCAATGTCAAGATGCATAAATGTGCAGCACCCAATCAGCAACTTCTGAGCCTACCTATGTAAATACTTTGAACAAAGCATACAAAGATAACAAATCAAATTAGAGGATAGAAATAAACTGGAAAGTTATTTAAAATTGCATGCTCTATCTGAATCATTAAAGAAAAAATTTGGGTTTTATGTCCCTTTAAGGGAAAAACTATTTTACAGTATGCTGACCCTTTAACCCCTTAAGGACATACGTCGTACAGGGTACATCTTGCACAAACTGGTCTTTAAAGACCAGCGACGTACCCTGTATGACGTTGGGGTTGAAAGCAGCTGGAAGCGATCCTGATCGCTTCCAGCCGCTTTCCGGTTATTGCAGTGATGCCTCTGCACTCTGTGGCCCTCTCTGCACAGGACATCGATGGCAGCAATCGTTGGTGGGTGGGAGCCGACTTGGGAGGCGGGTGGTTGGCCATCGATGGCTTTCTGTCTGCAGAGGTGGGCGGGGTAGCTGGGGACGCCACCCGTGCATGGGGGGAGGCGGGCGGGCGCGTGCACGGGGAGGGAGCGGGTGGGAACCATTACACTATGGAACAATTTTTTTTAAATTAAGTGGGAGAGAGGGAGAATACATTTTTTTTAAAATGAATAAACTAAGTGATCTGGGAAGGGGTGGGGAAGCTACACTACAGAAAAGTGGGAAAAAAAATAAAAAATATATTTTTTTTTTGTGTAAACTGGGTACTGGCAGACAGCTGCCAGTACCCAAGATGGCTCCCAATAATGTAGAGGGGGAGGGTTAGAGAGCTGTTTGGGGGGGGGGATCAGGGAAGTTTGGGGCTAAGGGAGATCCTACATAGCAGCATATGTAAATATGCTTAAAAAAATAAAAAAATACCTTTAATTTTAGTACTGGCAGACTTTCTGCCAGTACTTAAGATGGCAGGGACAATTGTGGGGTGTGGGAGGGAAGAGAGCGGTTTGGGAGGGATCAGGGGGTCTGATGTGTCAGGTGGGAGGCTGATCTCTACACTAAAGCTAAAATTAACCCTGCAAGCTCTCCGAATTAAGCCCTTAACTGCTAGACATAATACACATGTGATGTGCAGCGGAATTTAGCGGCCTTCTAATTACCAAAAAGCATCGCCAAAGTCATATATGTCTGCTATTTCTGAACAAAGGGGATCCCAGAGAAGCATTTACAACCATTTGTGCCATAATTGCACAAGCTGTTTGTAAATAATTTCTGTGAGAAACCTAAAATTGCGAAAAACTTAACATTTTTTAATGTTATCGCATTTGGCGGTGATATGGTGGCATTAAATATACCAAAATGGGCCTAGATCAATACTTGGGGTTGTCTACTACACTAAAGCTAAAATTAACTCTACAAGCTCCCTACATGTTCCCTAATTAACCCCTTCACTGCTGGGCATAATACACGTGTGGTGCGCAGTGGCATTTAGCAGCCTTCTAATTACCAAAAAGCAACGCCAAAGCCATATAAGTCTGCTATTTCTGAACAAAGGGGATCCCAGAGAAGAATTTACAACCATTTATGCCATAATTGCACAAGTTGTTTGTAAATAATTTATGTGAGAAACCTAAAGTTTGTGAAAAAATTTGTGAAAAAGTGAACCATTTTTTTTATTTGATCACATTTGGCGGTGAAATGGTGGCATGAAATATACCAAAATGGGCCTAGATCAATACTTTGGGATGTCTTCTAAAAAAGGAAATTTATGCTTACCTGATAAATTGATTTCTTCTACGATAAAACGAGTCCACGGATTCATCCTTACTTGTGGGATATTATACTCCTGCTAACAGGAAGTGGCAAAGAGCACCACAGCAGAGCTGTATATATAGCTCCTCCCTTCTCTCCGCCCCCAGTCATTCGACCGAAGGTATAGGAAAAGAAAAGCTAAAAGGTGCAGAGGTGACTGAAGTTTTGAAAAACAAAAATATAATCTGTCTAAAAATGACAGGGAGGGCCGTGGACTCGTCGTATCTTAGAAGAAACAGAATTTATGCTTACCTGATAAATTACTTTCTCTTGTGATGTATCGGGTCCACGGATTCATCCTTTACTTGTGGGATATTCTCCTTCCCAACAGGAAGTGGCAAAGAGAGCGCACAGCAGAGCTGTCCATATAGCTCCCCCTCTAGCTCCACCCCCCAGTCATTCGACCGAAGGTTAGGAAGAAAAAAGGAGAAACCATAGGGTGCAGTGGTGACTGTAGTTTAAACAAAAACACTACCTGACTTAATAGCCAGGGCGGGCCGTGGACTCGATACATCACAAGAGAAAGTAATTTATCAGGTAAGCATAAATTCTGTTTTCTCTTGTAAGATGTATCGAGTCCACGGATTCATCCTTTACTTGTGGGATACCAATACCAAAGCTTTAGGACACGGATGAAGGGAGCGAACAAGACAGGAACCTTAAACGGAAGGCACCACTGCTTGTAAAACCTTTCTCCCAAAAATAACCTCCGAAGAAGCAAAAGTATCGAATTTGTAAAATTTGGAAAAAGTATGCAGCGAAGACCAAGTCGCTGCCTTGCAAATCTGTTCAACAGAAGCCTCATTTTTAAAAGCCCACGTGGAAGCCACTGCTCTGGTAGAATGAGCAGTAATTGTTTCGGGAGGCTGCTGGCCAGCAGTCTCATAGGCCAAACGGATGATGCTTTTCAGCCAAAAGGAAAGAGGTAGCAGTCGCCTTCTGACCTCTCCTCTTACCAGAATAGATAACAAACAATGAAGTTGTTTGTCTGAAATCCTTAGTTGCTTGTAAATAGAACTTTAAAGCACGAACCACATCAAGATTGTGTAACAGACGTTCCTTCTTCGAAGAAGGATTAGGACACAGAGAAGGAACAACAATTTCCTGGTTAATATTCTTATTAGACACAACCTTAGGAAGAAAACCAGGTTTGGTACGCAAAACTACCTTATCTGCATGGAAAACCAGGTAAGGTGAATCACACTGTAAAGCAGATAACTCTGAAACTCTTCGAGCAGAAGAGATAGCTACCAAAAACAAAACTTTCCAAGATAAAAGCTTAATATCTATGGAATGTAAAGGTTCAAACGGAACCCCTTGTAGAACTGAAAGAACTAGATTCAGACTCCATGGCGGAGCCACAGTTCTATAGACAGGCTTGATTCTGACTAAAGCCTGGTACCTCTGCCAGACGTTTGTGTAAAAGAATTGACAAAGCAGATATCTGTCCTTTTAAGGAACTAGCTGATAATCCTTTCTCCAATCCTTCTTGGAGAAAGGACAATATCCTGGGAATCCTAATCTTACTCCATGAGTAACCCTTGGATTTGCACCAAAAAAAGATATTTTCGCCAAATCTTATGGTAGATTTTCCTGGTGACAGGCTTTCTAGCCTAAATCAGGGTATCAATAACCAACTCAGAGAAACCACGCTTTGATAGAATTAGGCGTTCAATCTCCAAGCAGTCAGATGCAGAGAAATTAGATTTGGATGTTTGAAAGGACCTTGTATTAGAAGGTCCTGCCTCATTGGTAGTGTCCATGGTGGAACAGATGACATGTCCACTAGGTCTGCATACCAGGTCCTGCGTGGCCACGCAGGCGCTATTAGAATCACTGAAGCCCCCTCCTGCTTGATTCTGGCAACCAGACGAGGGAGGAGAGGAAACGGTGGAAAAACATAGGCCAGATTGAAGGACCAAGGCGCTGCTAGAGCATCTACCAGCACCGCCTGGGGATCCCGGGATCTGGCCCTGTAAAGAGGAAGCTTGGTGTTCTGACGGGACGCCATCAGATCCAATTCTGGAGTGCCCCATAGCTGAGTCAGCTGGGCAAATACCTCCGGGTGGAGTTCCCACTCCCCCAGGTGAAAAGTCTGACGACTTAGAAAATCCGCCTCCCAGTTGTCTACTCCTGGGATGTGAATTGCTGAGAGATGGCAAGAGTGATCCTCCGCCCACCGGATTATTTTTGTCACTTCCATCATTGCAAGGGAACTCCTTGTTCCCCCTTGATGATTGACGTAAGCTACAGTCGTGATGTTGTTTAACAGACTAGTAGTAATATAAACAGGCTTGGAAATCACTTTAATCAAGTAAAAACACACTTTGAAAAAAACGGTACTGTGCCTTTAAGCATTAGTAAGATTGCACCACTAGCAATAGAAACGATTAACCCCTTAATGCCCAAACCGGATCGACAGTAGTAAAAAAAAAAAAACGGTTAAAGAAAATTCAGCACCTTGCCACAGCTCTGCTGTGACCCTACCTTCCCTTAGGAACCAGATTTGTGGGGAAAAAGCTTCTTATAGGCCCTCAAACTGCAGCAGGACCCTCCATGTGAAACAGCCTGAACGTCTAGTCAAAATAACTGCGCATCTGAGACGTGAAATTTGGCCCCTCCCACCACACTCCGGTGCTTGTGAGGCCTAAAGAAACACTCCCAAGTGTTTTAGTAATAGCCATGTGGGTAATAACCCCTGAAAGAAACCCAAAGGAACCTTCAAAGTGTCTCAAAAAACGATATTTTCAATAAAAAACCGTTTGCCCTGAAGTAGCGTCAACCAGCATAAACTAGCCCTGTTATGTAAGCTTGAAATTCTATACTTAGTCTCTGAATACAGCTTACCCTCCCTCATGGGGATATTAACAGTCTTTTCTAGCATTATCACAGTCTTGTCTAGAAATAAATGACTGAACATACCTCATTGCAGCCTAACCTGCAAACCGTTCCCCCCAACTGAAGTTCTCTTGTACTCGTCAGTCCTGTGTGGGAACAGCAGTGGAGTTTAGTTACAACATGCTAAAAATCATCTTCCTCCCTGCAGAAATCTTCATCCCCTTTCTGCTAGAGAGTAAATAGTACACACCGGTACCATTTAAAATAACAAACTCTTGCTTGTAGAAAATAAAAACTACAATTCTAACACCACATCACTTTACTCTTCCGATTCTTAGAGCCGGCAAAGAGAATGACTGGGGGGTGGAGCTAGAGGGGGAGCTATATGGACAGCTCTGCTGTGTGCTCTCTTTGCCACTTCCTGTTGGGAAGAAGAATATCCCACAAGTAAAGGATGAATCCGTGGACTCGATACATCTTACAAGAGAAAATCAATTTATCAGGTAAGCATAAATTTCCTTTTCTTCTACTAGATACGACAAGTCCACGGATTCATCCTTACTTGTGGATACAATACCAAAGCAACAGGACACGGATGAACGGGAGGGACAAGACAGACCTAAACGGAAGGCACCACTGCTTGAAGAACTTTTCTCCCAAAAATAGCCTCAGAAGAAGCAAAAGTATCAAATTTGTAAAATTTGGAAAAAGTATGAAGGGAGGACCAAGTCGCAGCCTTACAAATCTGTTCAACAGAAGCATCGTTTTTAAAAGCCCATGTGGAAGCCACAGCTCTAGTAGAATGAGCCGTAACCTTTTCAGGGGGCTGCTGTCCAGCAGTCTCGTATGCCAGGCGGCTGATGCTTTTCAGCCAAAATGAAAGAGAGGTAGCCGTAGCTTTTTGACCCCTATGTCTTCCAGAATAAACAACGAATAGAGAAGATGTTTGACGGAAATCCTTGGTCGCTTGTAAGTAAAACTTCAAAGCCCGAACCACGTCCAAGTTATGTAAGAGACGTTCCTTCTTAGAAGAAGGATTAGGACAAAAGGAAGGAACAACAATTTCCTGATTAATATTTTTATTAGAAACGACCTTAGGAATAAATCCAGGTTTAGTACGCAAAACCACCTTATCAGAATGGAATATAAGATAAGGCGAATCACATTGCAACGCAGAAAGCTCAAACTCTTCGAGCCGAAGAGATAGCAACTAAAAACAAAACTTTCCAAGATAATAGTTTAATATCTATGGAATGCATGGGTTCAAACGGAACCCCTTTAAGAACATTGAGAACTAAATTCAAACTCCATGGCGGAGCAATAGGTTTAAACACAGGCTTGATTCTGATTAAAGCCTGACAAAAAGACTGAACGTCTGGGACATCTGCCAGACGCTTGTATAGTAAAATTGACAAACCAGAAATTTGTCCCTTTAAGGAACTAGCTGATAATCCCTTCTCCAATCCTTCTTGGAGAAAGGACAAAATCCTAGGAATCTTAACCCTACTCCATGAGTAGCCCTTGGATTCGCACCAACAAAGATATTTACGCCATATCTTATGATAAATCTTTCTCGTGACAGGCTTGCGAGCCTGAATCAAAGTATCAATGGCTGAGTCGGAGAATCCCGGCTTAGATATGACTAAGCGTTCAATCTCCAAGCAGTCAGCTGCAGAGAATTTAGATTGGGATGTTGGAACGGACCTTGAATGAGAAGGTCCGGTCTCAATGGCAGTTTCCACGGTGGCAGAGATGACATGTCCACTAGATCTCCATACGAAGTCCTGCGTGACCACGCAGGCGCTATCAGGATTACTGAAGCTCTCTCCTGTTTGATTCTTGCAAATCAAGGAAGGCAAACCTTAGGAACTGATGATGATCCTTGTGGATAGGAATATGAAGGTATGCATCCTTCAAGTCCACGGTAGTCATATATTGACCCTCCTTGATCATTGGCAAAATTGTTTGTATAGTCTCCATCTTGAATGATGGGACTCTGAGAAATTTGTTTAGGAATTTGAGATCTAAAATTGGTCTGAAAGTTCCCTCCTTTTTGGGAACCACGAACAGATTTGAGTAAAACCCTTGTCCCTGTTCTAGTTTTGGAACTGGGCAAATTACTCCCATGGTATAGAGGTCTTTTACACAGCGTAAGAACGCCTCTCTTTTTGTCTGGTCTACAGACAAACGTGAAAGATGAAACCTCCCTCGTGGGAGAAATTCCTTGAATTCCAGCTGATACCCCCCTGGGTCACAATTTCCAATGCCCATGCCTGAGCAAAGAGAGAAAGTCTGCCCCCTACTAAATCCGGTCCCGGATCGGGGGCTGCCCTTCATGCTGTCTTGGTAGCAACAGTGGGCTTCTTGGCTTGTTTACCTTTGTTCCAGGCCTGGTTACGTTTCCAGACTGACTTGGATTGAGCAAAATTTCCTTCCTGCTTTGTGGCGGAAGAGGAAGCCGAGGGTCCTTTAAAGTTTCGAAAGGAACAAAAATTATTTTGTTTACCCCTCATCTTCACAGCCTTATCCTGAGGCAGGGCATGACCTTTACCTCCAGTAATGTCAGAAATGATTTCCTTTAATTCAGGCCAGAATAGGGTCTTACCTTTAAAAGGAATAGCTAACAGCTTAGATTTTGATGACACATCAGCAAATCAAGACTTGAGCCATAATGCTCTACGCGCTAAGATGGCAAAGCCTGCATTTTTCGCCGCTAATTTAGCCATTTGAAAAGCGGCATCTGTAATAAAAGAATTAGCGAGCTTGAGAGCCTTAATTCTATCCAAAATATAATCTAATGGGGTGTCAACCTTAAGAGACTCCTCTAGAGCCTCAAACCAAAAAGCTGCTGCAGTAGTAACTGGAACAATGCAAGCTATAGGTTGTAGAAGAAAACCCTGATGAATAAACAATTTCTTTAGAAGACCCTCTAATTTTTTATCCATAGGATCTTTGAAAGCACAACTGTCCTCAATAGGTATAGTTGTACGCTTAGCTAGGGTAGAAATAGCTCCCTCCACCTTAGGGACCGTTTGCCAAGAATCCCGAATGGTGTCAGATATGGGAAACATTTTCTTAAAATTAGGAGGGGGAGAGAATGGGATGCCCAGTCTATCCCATTCCTTTGTAACAATGTCCAAAATTATTTTAGGGACTGGAAAAACATCAGTGTAAGTAGACACCTCTAGATATTTGTCCATCTTACACAATTTCTCTGGTGGTATCACAATAGGGTCACAATCATCCAGAGTCGCTAAAACCTCCCGGAGTAACAGACGGAGGTGTTCAATCCTAAATTTAAAGGACATCATGTACGAATCTGCCTGAGGCAACACATTTCCTGAATCTGAAAGTTCTCCCTCAGACAGCAATTCCCGACCCCCAAATCAGAGCACTGTGAGGGTACATCGGAAATGGCCAATAAGGCATCAGAGGGCTCAGTATTTACCTTAATACCTGACCTACTGCGTTTACCCTGTAAAACTGGCAGTTTAAATAATACCTCTGTAAGGGTAGTAGACATAACTGCAGCCATATCTTGCAGAGTAAAAGAATTAGACGCACTAGAAGTACTTGGCGTCGCTTGAGTGGGCGTTAAAGGTTGTGACACTTGGGGAGAATTGGATGGCATAACCTGATTCTCTTCAAACTGAGAATCATCCTTAAACATACTTTTATCACCTAAAATATGTTCTTTGCAGTGTAAGGCCCTTTCAGTACAAAAAGGACACAATGTAAGTAGGGGTTCCACAATGTCTTCTAAACACATAGAGCATTGACTTTCCTCAATGTCAGACATGTTGAACAGGCTAGTAATAACCACAAAGGTCGTGAAAACACTTTATTTATTGAAAAAAACTAATTTTGAAAACACAAGTACTGCGCCTTTAAGAAGTAAAAAAAGCGCAACATTTTTCCAAATCTGCTTACAAATGCTATTAAGCGT
>NC_069502.1:998410353-998412853 GCF_027579735.1 Bombina bombina | reverse complement strand
TGAAGAAAAAGCAATGTACATGGGTGAGTCAATCACATGAGGCTTCGATGTGCAGCAACCAATCAGCAGCTACTGACCATATCTAGATATGCTTTTCAGCAAAGAATATCAAGAGAATAAAACAAATTAGATAATAGAAGTAAATTAGAAAGATGTTTAAAATTGCATTCTCTTTCTAAATCAATAAAGAAAAAATGTGGGTTTCATGTCCCTTTAAGTGTTATGCTAACTGTATGTTTATCTTTATAATTTTTGCAGTTTACGCTTTATCACAAACCAAGTTATCATGAATTGAAAGATATCTTACAGAGCAATTGAAAAACATTAATAAAAAAAAGTTGTAAATAAATACATTATATATACTGTGTATATAGACACATATGATGCTGTTATTTTGTTGATTCTGAGCATTTTAGTATATATTGGCAAAACCGGAAGTGTATGTCCTGTGACTTCTGGTTTGGTGGAACACGGATGCGTTCCAGGACACACACAGGCGCAAATTGTTGAGAGGGGGGTAGGTAAGAATTTGTTATGGCACGTATTTTGGCTACACTATTTATTCTGTGATTCACACTATGTATGTACACTTTTGATCTGATGAAAGAGTTCACATCTCTGAAACGTTATCCAATAAAGCTGACTTCTTGCTGTGTAAATACCCTGAGTGCGCAACTTTGTTTTGGGCTTGCTATTAGCGTTGCTGCACCCAGGTGGCTATCCTTGGAGGGAGGATTTGTTTTTTCCAGTGATCTTTATATATATATATATATATATATATATATATATATATATATATATATATATATATATATATATATATATATATATACATACATACAGTGGATATAAAAAGTCTACACACCCCTGTTAAAATGTCAGGTTTCTGTGATGTAAAAAAATTAGACAAAGATAAATCATTTCAGAACTTTTTCCACCTTTAATGTGACCTATAAACTGTACAACTCAATTGAAAACAAACTGAAATATTTTAGGTGGAGGGAAGAAAACAAAAAAAACTAAAATAATGTGGTTGCATAAGTGTTCACACCCTCTTATAACTGGGGATGTAGCTGTGTTCAGAATTAAGCAATCACATTCAAAATCATTTTAAATAGGAGTCAGCATACACCTGCCATCATTTAAAGGGCCTCTGATTAACCCCACATAAAGCTCAGGTGCTCTAGTTGGTCTTTCCTGAAATTTTCTTAGTCACATCCCACAGCAAAAGCCATGGTCCACAGAGAGCTTCCAAAGCATTAGAGGGATCTCATTGTTAAAAGGTAGTCAGGAGAAGGGTACAAAAGAATTTTCAAGGCATTAGATATACCATGGAACACAGTGAAGACAGTCATCATCAAGTGGAGAAAATATGGTACAACAGTGACATTACCAAGAACTGGACGTCCCTCCAAAATTGATGAAAAGACGAGAAGAAAACTGGTCTGGGAGGCTACCAAGAGGCCTACAGCAACATTAAATGATCTGCAGGAATATCTGGCAAATACTGGCTGTGTGGTACATGTGACAACAATCTCATGTATTCTTAATATGTCTGGGCTATGGGGTAGAGTGGCAAGATAAAAGCCTTTTCCTACGAAGAAAAACATCCAAGCCCGGCTACATTTTGCAAAAACACATCTGAAGTCTCCCAAAAGCAAGTGGGAAAATGTGTTATGGTCTGATGAAATTAAGGTTGAACTTTTTGGCCATAATTCCAAAAGATATGTTTGGCGCAAAAACAACACTGCACATCACCAAAATAACACCATACCCACAGTGAAGCATGGTGGTGGCAGCATCATGCTTTGGGCTGTTTTTCTTCAGCTGGAACTGGGGCCTTCTTTAAGCTAGAGGGAATTATGAACAGTTCCAAATACCAGTCAATATTGGCACAAAACCTTCAGGCTTCGGCTAGAAAGCTCAACATGAAGAGGAACTTCATCTTTCAGCATGACAACGACCCAAAGCATACATACAAATCAACAAAGGAATGGCTTCACCAGAAGAAGATTCAAATTTTGGAATGGCCCAGCCAGAGCCCAGACCTGAATCCAATCGAAAATCTGTGGGGTGATCTGAAGAGGGCTGTGCATAGGAGATGCCCTCGCAATCTGACAGATTTGGAGTGTTGGAGTTTTTTTGCAAAGAAGAGTGGGCAAATCTTGCCAAGTCAAAATGTGCCATGCTAATAGACTCATACCCAAAAAGACTGAGTGCTCTAATCAAATCAAAAGGTGCTTCAACAAAGTATTAGTTTAAGGGTGTGCACACTTATACAACCATATTATTTTATTTTTATATTTTTTCTTCCCTCTACCTAAAAGATTTCAGTTTGTTTTTCAATTGAGTTGTTGTACAGTTTATAGGTAACATCAAAGGTTGAAAAAGTTCTGAAATGATTTCTCTTTGTCTCATTTTTTACATCACAGAAACCTGACATTTTAACAGGGTTGTGTAGACTTTTTATATCCCCTGTGTGTGTGTGTGTGTGTGTATA
>NC_069502.1:998357853-998407853 GCF_027579735.1 Bombina bombina | reverse complement strand
AACAATGAAGATGTTTGACAGAAATCTTTAGTTGCTTGTAAGTAGAACTTTAAAGCACGAACCACATCAAGATTGTGCAACAGACGTTCCTTCTTTGATGAAGGATTAGGACACAGAGAAGGAACAACAATCTCCTGATTGATATTCCTATTAGAAACAACCTTAGGAAGAAACCCAGGTTTTGTACGCAAAACCACCTTATCTGCATGGAAAACTAGGTAAGGTGAGTCACACTGTAAAGCAGATAACTCAGAAAATCTTCGAGCCAAAGAGATAGCTACTAAAAACAAAACTTTCCAAGATAGAAGCTTAATATCTATGGAATGCATAGGTTCAAACGGAACCCCTTGAAGAACTTTAAGAACCAAGTTTAGGCTCCATGGCGAAGCAACAGGTTTAAATACAGGCTTGATCCTGATCAAGGCCTGACTAAATGCTTGAACGTCTGGAACATCTGCCAGACGTTTGTGTAAAAGAATAGACAGAGCAGATATTTGTCCCTTTAAGGAACTAGCTGATAATCCTTTCTCCAATCCTTCTTGGAGAAAGGACAAAATTCTAGGAATCCTAATCTTACTCCATGAGTAACCCTTGGATTCACACCAACAAAGATATTTGCATCAAATCTTATGATAAATTTTCCTGGTAACAGGCTTTCTAGCCTGAATCAGGGTATCAATGACTGACTCAGAGAAACCACGCTTTGATAGAATCAGAATCAATCTCCAAGCAGTCAGATGCAGAGAAATTAGATTTGAATACTTGAACGGACCTTGGATTAGAAGGTCCTGCCTCATTGGCAGAGTCCACGGTGGAACAGATGACATGTCCACCAGGTCTGCATAACAAGTCCTGCATGGCCACGCAGGCGCTATCAGAATCACCGAAGCTCTCTCCTGCTTGATTCTGGCAACCAGACGTGGGAGGAGAGGAAATGGTGGAAATACATAAGCCAGATTGAAAGACCAGGGCACTGCTAGAGCATCTATCAGTACCGCCTGGGGATCCCGGGACCTGGACCCGTAATGAGGAATTTTGGCGTTCTGTCGGGACGCCATCAGATCCAATTCTGGTGTGCCCCATAGCTAAGTCAGCTGGGCAAATACCTCCGGATGGAGCTCCCACTCCCCCGGATGAAAAGTTTGACGACTTAGGAAATCCGCCTCCCAGTTCTCTACCCCTGGGATATGGATTGCTGAGAGATGGTAAGAGTGATCCTCCGCCCATCGGATTATTTTGGTTACCTCCATCATCGCTAGAGAACTCCGTGTTCCTCCTTGATGATTGATATAGGCTACAGTCGTGATGTTGCCCGACTGAAACCTGATGAATTTGGCCGCAGCAAGCTGAGGCCACGCCTGAATTGCATTAAATATCGCTCTCAGTTCTAGAATGTTTATCGGGAGGAGAGTTTCCTTCCGAGACCATAAGCCCTGTGCTTTCAGGGAGTTCCAGACTGCACCCCAGCCTAGCAGGCTGGCATCTGTCGTTACAATGAGCCCCTCTGGCCTGCGGAAACACATTCCCTGAGACAGGTGGTCCTGAGGCAACCACCAGAGAAGAGAATCTCTGGTCTCCTGGTCCAGATGCAGTTGAGGAGATAAATCTGCATAATCCCCATTCCACTGTTTGAGCATGCATAGTTGCAGTGGTCTGAGGTGTAGGCGGGCAAAAGGAACTATGTCCATTGCCGCTACCATGAGTCCGATTACCTCCATAAACTGAGCCACTAATGGTCGAGGAATGGAATGAAGAGCTCGGCAAGTAGTTAAGAGTTTTGATTTTCTGACCTCCGTCAGAAATATTTTCATTTCTACCAAGTCTATCAGAGACCCTAGGAAGGAAACTCTTGTGAGAGGGAAGAGAGAACTCTTTTTTTATGTACACCTTCCACCCGTGAGATCTCAGAAAAGCCAACACGATGTCCGTGTGAGACTTGGCTAGCTGGAAAGTCGACGCCTGAATTAAGATGTCATCTAGATAAGGCGCCACTGCTATGCCCCACGGTCTTAGAACCGCCAGAAGGGACCCTAGCACCTTTGTGAAAATTCTGGGAGCCGTGGCCAACCCGAAGGGAAGGGCCACAAACTGGTAATGCCTGTCTAGAAAGGCGAATCTGAGGAATTGATGATGATCTCTGTGAATAGGGATGTGTAGATATGCATCCTTTAAGTTCACGGTAGTCATATATTGACCCTCCTGGATCAGAGGTAGAATAGTCCAAATAGTCTCCATCTTGAATGATGGTACTTTGAGGAATTTGTTTAGAATTTTGAGATCCAAGATTGGTCTGAAAGTTCCCTCTTTTTTGGGAACCACAAACAGGTTTGAGTAAAACCCTAGCCCTTGTTCCTCTTTTGGAACTGGGCGGATCACTCCCATGGTATGTAGGTCTTCTACACAGCGTAAGAACGCCTCTCTCTTTTTCTGGTTTACAGACAATCGAGAAATGTGAAATCTCCCCCTTGGAGGGGAGTCTTTGAAGTCCAGAAGATATCCCTGGGACACAATTTCTAAAGCCCAGGAATCGTGAACATCCCTTGCCCAAGCCTGAGCAAAGAGAGAGAGTCTGCCCCCTACTAGATATGGTCCCGGATCGGGGGCTACCCCTTCATGCTGTCTTGGAGGCAGCTGCAGGCTTCTTGGCCTGTTTACCCTTGTTCCAAACCTGGTTAGGTCTCCAGATTGACTTGGATTGGGCAAAATTCCCCTCTTACTTTGCAGCAGGGGAAGCTGAAGCGGGACCACCCTTAAAGTTCTGAAAGGAACGAAAATTATTTTGTTTGGTCCTCATTTTATTTGTTCTATCCTGAGGGAGGGCATGGCCTTTCATTCCAGTGATGTCTGAAATAATCTCTTTCAGTTCAGGCCCAAATAGGGTCTTTCCTTTGAAAGGGATGTTCAAAAGTTTAGATTTTGATGACACATCAGCAGACCAGGACTTAAGCCATAACGCCCTGCGTGCTAAAATGGCAAAACCTGAATTCTTTGCCGCTAATTTAGCCAGTTGGAATGCGGCATCTGTAATAAAAGAATTAGCCAACGTAAGGGCCTTAATTCTGTCCATAATCTCCTCTAATGGAGTCTCCACCTGAAGAGCCTCTTCTAGAGCCTCGAACCAGAAAGCAGCTGCAGTAGTTACAGGAACAATGTACGCAATAGGTTGGAGAAGAAAACCTTGATGAACAAACATTTTCATCAGGAGACCCTCTAATTTTTTATCCATAGGATCTTTGAAAGCACAACTGTCTTCGATAGGTATAGTTGTACGCTTAGACAGAGTAGAAATAGCTCCCTCCACTTTAGGAACTGTCTGCCACGAGTCCCGCATGGTGTCAGATATGGGAAACATTTTCTTAAAAACAGGAGGGGGAGTGAACGGAATACCTGGTCTATCCCACTCCTTAGCAATAATATTCACAATCCTCTTAGGGACTGGAAAAACATCAGTGTAAACAGGAACCTCTAAGTATTTATCCATTTTACACAATTTCTCTGGGACCACTATAGGGTCACAATCATCTAGAGTCGCTAATACCTCCCTGAGCAATAAGCGGAGGTGTTCAAGCTTAAATTTAAAGGCCGTCATATCAGAATCTGTCTGAGGGAGCGCCTTTCCTGAATCAGAAATTTCTCCCTCAGATAACAAATCCCTTACCCCTACTTCAGAACATTGTGAGGGTATATCGGATATGGCTACTAAAGCGTCAGACGGCTCAGCATTTGTTCTTAACCCAGAGCTGTCCCGCTTTCCTTGTAAACCAGGCAGTTTGGATAAAACCTCTGTGAGGGTTGTATTCATAACTGTGGCCATGTCTTGTAAAGTAAATGAATTCGACGCACTAGAGGTACTTGGTGTAACTTGTGCGGGCGTTACTGGTTGTGACACTTGGGGAGAGCTAGATGGCGAACCCTCATTCACTTCTGACTGAGAATCATCTATTGCTCTATTTTTAAGTGCTAAAATATGTTGTTTATAGACATATCAGTACAATTGGGACACATTCTAAGAGGGGGTTCCACAATGGCTTCTAAACACATTGAACAAGGATTTTCCTTGGTGTCAGACATGTTAAACAGGCTAGTAATGTAACAAGCAAGCTTGGAAAACACTTTAATCAAAGCAAATAACACTTAGAAATAAAACGGTACTGTGCCTTTAAGAGAAAAAAAGCTGCACAAACTCTGCAAAACAGTTTAAAAAAGCAGTAAACTCAACAAATTTTTTACAGTAGTATCATAAAGCCTTAGTAACTTTGCACAGCTATGCAAATAAACAATTAACCCCTTAATGGAAAAACCAGATTGAAAAAACGTCAAAACCGGTAAAAAAAACGTTCAGCACCTTGCCACAGCTCTGCTGTGATGCCTACCTGCCCTTTAGGAACGATTTGTGGGGAAAAAAACTTCTTTTACAGCCCTCAAACACAGCAGGAACCTCTGGAGAAGCAGTTAGATGTCTCTGAGGAAAAGAAACTGTGCAACTGATACGTGAAAATAGGCCCCTCCCACCTCACTCGATGTTTTGAGGCCTATCAGAAACACAACAGAGTGTTTCTTAAACTAGCCATGTGGGTTAAAAAACCCTAAAACAAGCCACAATGACCCCTTAAAATCCCTCCAAAAAACATTATATTTGCATCTTTTCTAAATAAACAAAAACGTTTTTTCCTATCAGTGTCACCAGTAACTAATGAGCCCTTCATGCAAGCTGGTATTCCTACCAAGTGTCTGAATACAGCTTACCCTTCCCTCATGGGGATATTGTCAGCCTTTTCTAGAATTAACAGTGTCTGTCTAGAAAAAAATAGACTGAACATACCTCAATGCAGTTCCCCCTGCAAACCGTTCCCCCAACTGAAGTTTTCCTGTACTCTTCAGCCCTTGTGAGAACAGCAGTGGATCTTAGTTACAAAGTGCTAAGATCATCATCCTCCTTGCAGAAATCTTCATCCCTTTTCTGCCAGAGAGTAAATAGTACACACCGGTACCATTTAAAATAACAAACTTTTGCTTGAGAAATAAAAAACTAACATTTTTGTCACCACACTCACTCTGCCCTTCCTAGTACTTAGAGTAGGCAAAGAGAATGACTGGGGGGTGGAGCTAAGGGAGGATCTATATAGACAGCTCTGCTGTGGGTGCTCTCTTTGCCACTTCCTGTAGGGAAGGAGAATATCCCACAAGTATGGATGAATCCGTGGACTCGATACATCTTACAAGAGAAATCCCCCCGCCCCCAGTTTAACGACCTCTGTGTCCTGCTAGGACAAAGGTCATATAAATAAAGGACTGCCTAGCAAATTTACAGCCGCTGACACTGACACAAGAGTTGAGCGGTGCTATAATAATGCTGTGGACTGATGGCACCCCAATACATTAACACCCCTACTGATTAAGTTATATCAATATATTGTCTTGTTAACATTTTTTTAACTCATTATAAGATAGTTTGTACTTAAAGGGACATTAAACACTAAATAAATTATGTATATGAGGATGTATTGAAAGTAAAGATTAGTCTGAACATAATATGCAGATAGATTTTTTTGAAAATTACATTAGTTGAATAAATATTGAAGAAATAATTGTAAAATTAGGGTATTTGTAAAGTGATGGACACAACCATGTAGTAACCTAGGTTTCCCAAGGTTTCAAAGTTTTATCTCCACTGCTGAGGCCAGATAGGGACAATTATAAATTAAATGATGAGGTAACAACCTCACAGGATTTAATACCCCTTTAAAACGCTAAACTAGCAAGAATTAAAACCAACAAACTACTCAACTTAGATTTTTTTAATAAAGTTTTGATTAACAGATGCAACTGAACAACTTCAAAATGACTAGAGAAGAGGAGGGTTCAAGATGTGACAAGGTCACTAATCCAGTCAAGGATAAACTCCATTGTAAAAAGTTTAACTGGGTTTCCTGGAGAACACTTCAAAAGGCCATGTATTTCATCTATCAGCAGAGATCAAATTTTCATAAGAACTGCAACAAACTGCTTTCTATTCCTGTCATTAAATACGACTACAATTATTTCTGTGTTCAAACCCATCAATCCAAATGACCACCTCAGAACTACAAGTGGCCCAGCTATGAGAGGTAGTCGTGTAAGGAAGTCGGTCATATTACTAAGATTATAAACATTAAAAGAAAAATGCAACCCACATCTATCAATAAAGGGTTCAGTACATATTTTAAACACTCATTTATACACTGAAAATGTAACAAATATATTGCCTTTATGGGGAAGATAGGAGTTGCCAGCTTACCAATTATTGTAACATTTTTCTCTTCTAAGAGAGGTTTTTCTATTTCCACACTACATATTCTACCTTTACTTTTTCACTCAAATTTCCCAGTGAGATTCAGTTGGAGAGAAAGGTGAAAACTGTTGTAAATGTCCGCCTAATTTTCAGGAGCACTTTATATTCACATCAAACAGATCTTAAAGGGACATGAAACTCAAAATTTTTCTTTCATGATTCAGATAGAGAATACAATTTTAAACAACTTTCCAATTTACTTCTATTATTTCATTTGCTTCCTTCTCTTGTTATCCTTTGCTGAAAGGTTTATCTAGGTAGAGTCAGGAGCAACAAAGAACCTAGGTTCTCGCTGATGATTGGTTGCTGCATATATATACCAATTGTCATTGGCTCACACAAGTGTTCAGTTAGAAACCAGTAGTGCATTGCTGCTCCTTCAACAAATGATACCAAGAGAATGAAACAAATTACATATTAGAAGTAAATTAGAAAGTTGTTTAAAATTGTATTTTCTATCTGAATCATGAAAGACAATGTTTGGGTTTCATGTCCCTTTTAAAGGAGAAGCAATACCTTTTTGTGTAGCCTATTTTATTGCATTCAACTTGAGCTGGAATACCAGAATGAAAGTAAATACTTTAACACAATTCTACAAACACAATCATGCAATAGTAAGGGTTTAAAAATACAACGTTGACATTTAAAGAGTGCAATTTACAGTCTATAAACTCCCTAAACTGGTTTTCTTAATAAACTTCATGATAAATTAAATGAGTAACCCTTCATAAAATGACTTATTATAATTCATACTCTTCGTGTAGAAATAAATGTACAGCAAACATATTAACCTCTTCACTAATAATTATGTGTTTTAGAATTAGTTTTCCTTAATGAAACATTACTAGAAGCTGACAATCCCAACAACTTGTCTTTATATTTTGACAGGTTTGTGAATAATATGTCTGAAGAAGTTTGGATAACAACATGATTTATGTTTATACAATATTTAATTTGAGAGTGGAAATAATTGGTTATTGGTCTAAAATTATGTTGGTTTTATTATCAGTAAAATATTTTGAAATGGGTCCCTCTTTATAATGTTTTGCTGTACTTTGTATAACACAAAGAACGACAATTCGATTAGATTAAAAGAAAAGACAGTAGCTAAAAGGTACTAAAGCTTGAAACTGTGAGTGATATGCAGGTTCGTTTCCAGTTTTTAGAAGGACCCATCTTGTATTTGCTAAAAGAAGTCTTGTTTTTGCTTTGCACTCTCAAGGTCAAGCATGATTTTAAATTGCACAAACTCTGTTTTTATGAGTGTGCAGAGGTTTAACAGTGCTAGTTGCTATTGCATTTTTAAGTGAATATAAAATACTGGCAAAAAATAAAGTTGTTTTTTTTTTTTTTAAAGGTATTTACTTGACTGGAATATTAAAATAATAAAAAACTATTATAACTATATCATCAAATAAAATTTAGGAGTGAGTTGACAGTATGAAAAAAGATTTATATGTACTCAAATCAATTTCTTTACATTTGAAGTTCAACCATATCAGTACTGGTGGATAATGTCTTCTTACAATTGGTATGAATACAAACATCTCACAGAAGTCAGAGAGGGTGAAATATGGACAGAGTGAAGGAACCGTAATATTTCAAGAAGAAAACAATATAGGCAAAATAATTGGGGAGTTCTGAAAATGGGGTAATCCTAATGAAAAAAAAACAGATAATGATGAACTCCCAAAAAAGTGTCCAGCTCAGAAAAAATAAGCAGTTGGAGACAAATCCATCATGAGGTTAGTCTTAACTAATTAGTCTAAAACAACATCAGATCCTATAAAGAACGGTTCTGTGAAGACAGGACATGTCACAACATCAAGATAAAAATCAAACTTTTACTAGAAAATAACCGAACATGCAGGAGCCTACAGCAAAGAACCTATAAGCAAGCCATTGTGTAGGACATTTAAATATAGATATAATGATAACAGAAATTACCAAGCAGAAATTGCCAAGCCGCTAAGGTCTTCATAATTAAATGGATCATGAGAGAGATGACTGGGAATCTGGGGAAGAAATCTAAAATTTTGAGCCTTAAGCAGCATTTCTCTGATTGTGATCCTCCTATAAACACCCCATGGTAGTTTAAATACATCTTGGTGATTTTAGATGTAAGGACATGTGAACCGGTTCAGTTAACATGAGATAATCATACATGGGAAACATTTTTATATAACTGGCAATCAATGGGCTTTTTTGGAGAACAAATTCATAATGGGTCTTTTCCCATCATGTGAATTCTAATAAATTGAAAGCTTGACAAATGTGACCCTTTGTTTCAACCCTTTGTACCTTGTGTGGACTCTAAATACTTATTGGTCTCAACTCTGCTTGGACTCTGGGTCTCCTACTGCATTGCTCTCTGGATACCTTGCTATTACACTGGTATAATCAACCTTGGGTGTACACATTTTGTCTTGAAAATATCCCTTTATTTAATTGTGGATTGTTCTGAGCTTACTCTAATGTTGCCATTTTTTCCTTTCTACTCTGCAATTGGGGCATGCATAAGGAAGCTTCATGCTTGCTCTTACAGTCTTGGGGAAACTTAGAATTGTTACAATCATTATCAGATCCTAAAATATCTGAACAGGCCTAAAAAACCCTCTTCAATCAGACCAGGACAAAATGAGAAACACTGTTCAATTAATCTAATTCCACAAAGATAAACACTTTCTCTTTAAATGTATGATCTGAAAAGAGACACAAAGTCTTACTGCTTATTTCTCCTTAACATAGAGGGTGAAGAGAACTCTGAATATGTATATCCCTGACTAAAGAGGATTCTGAACCTGAGGTAGTACAATAGTGTATGAATTACTCTTCCTAAAGGGTATAAGGTCTACTTGTGTGTGTTTGAATATATACTTATGTTTCATTAAGGGCCTCTTAGACACATAACAAACAGAAAACCATGATTGAATACAAAATGAGAGAGAAAAAAAAGAGGACAGCAAAGAAATATCAGACATGCAAAACAACATTGAAAAGTATTTAACAGTAGAATTAGTGTCTATGTTAGCAGATCCACTTTCACCTTTAATAAGAGGGCTCAGAGAAACAAAATTAGGTTAGCATTCTTAGCAAAATAGATTTGAGAAGAATATTTTGTAAGCTTTATTTCAGTGGGTATTCAAATGTATAATTAGATTTAAGAAACATCCCTGCAGGAATATGAGCGGCCCATGAAAATGGGTGAAGTCGGCAAAAGGATAAGAAATTTCCAGAACATTACAATGAAGTATCCTTGGGGGGGAAAAAAACACCAGCAGTGCAACACGCAACACAGGTTAATCTCTCTGCAAAACAACAATCTAGAGGATGATAACTTAGCCTTGATGACATCTTACAGGGGTAGCAAGCGAAAGGGAATCCTCTGCATCTTGAGACATACACAGGTCACAATCCATATATCTATTGGGGAAAACCCAAGTGATAATACTCTCAAGTATAGGGGGTACTTTTAAAGACCATTTGAAAGTAACAGGAGTAATTATACTGTACTGAGAGAGGTAACAACTTCTTTTATAAGTGAAAAATAATGAACACTTCAACTATATAAGAGCTCCAGCTCAGCCAAACTTCTTCCAAATAGGAAGAAATTGCCCTGACTTGAGTGAAATTAATGGCATATGAAGAGGTTGCTGTTCCCACTCACACAGACTTCTGGGAGACATTTCTACCAACTTGAATGTGACCCACCAGAACTAACATGGTGCTAAGACAGTGAATTTACAACCAGGAGCACTCTAATTGTGCAGCAGAATAGTAAGAGATTAATTTAGTCTCATAAAAAAATAAAACAGTTTAGGTACAGCTGGAAAGGTATTGCAGATAACAGGAAGCAATTATTTAATTAAAAATGGAAATGCAAGTGAGAAAGACACAGTGAATACATGTTAGGCATGCAAAAGGACACAGTATAGAATTTACCAGTATAATCAGTGTCATTGTTAGTAGATCCACCTTCACCACACACAATGCTATAATCAGGAGTCTCCTTATTGGTAAGCTCCTTGTTATAATCATCCTCATCTGCAGAAATATACAGTGTTAATTGTTAGTTCTTATAAACCTTACACAAAAGCATATACCAAACAGGAATCCTGTGCAAACCAATATACAAGAAGGAAGAAGAAAAACAAATGTATAGACTTAGGTAGCCATGTTAAAAAGCTGTGGAGAGATTGTGTGTTTTGAAGAAGGAAGGATTGAGAAAAAAAAAATCAAACTATTTAACTTTCTATTTGGCTTTGGCTCTTTCTAGGTAGGTTCTGTTCACTTCTGTGCTGTATTTATGGTCCAAAAAGAGGTGGATTCTCTTTTATTTAACTGATTTATGTGGCATTGGGTTTGTACATCTATTTCAAGAGGTATATTGTCTCTTTAGTCAGTACTACTATCAATAGAATCCAAGATAAGGAAATGACTAAAATAAAATAAATTCCATTTATATTTGATATGATTGATTCACACAAAGTAGATGGTCTTTCTTAGTCCAGTGGTCTCAGTCCACCAAAAGCAATATTTTAACTTGAATAATGGAAACTAAATATGTCAAATGTATAACTACTTTTTTTTCAATTAAATATCTGTAGTGTCCTTAAAGGGACAGTATACTATAAAATTGTTTTTCCCTTAATGTGTTTCCAATTACTTTTTTTACCCGCTGCAGAGTATAAAATGTATGAAATTTGCTTTTTTAAGGCTTATTTGTGTATATGAATTAGCTGATTTTGTGTTTTGAAGTCACAACCTAATAAAATGGGTTGAGCTTGTAGGTATAATCAGATCTCATTACTTTATCACATTGTGTACATATACCTGCTTCTTTATCTTATATCTGTTCATAAACCAATCACCAATACTTGGAGAGAACAATGGAAAATTATCATTGTATTACCTTATCTCTGCTATAACCCACTGGGAGTGTAATTTCTTCTACTGGCTGTGTTAATACAGCTGGGCCTCGTGGCCAAAAACTTTCAGGATGGGTGGGGACACCACAAGCTAAATAAACTAATTCATATGCCAATATAAGGTTAATGGAAATGCTTGTAAACAATTTAATACACTCCAGCAGGTAAAGTGAAGTGTTGGGAACAAATTAAAGGGGAGAATTTTTTTGAGTAAACTGTCCCTTTAAAGGTTAGCTAATCTTGGCTTTTGATCCTATCAAGTAACAATATTTAAAGGGATTAAAAAAGTCAAAATTAAACTTGCACGATTCAGATAGATCATGTAATTTTAAGACCCTTTTAAATTCACTTCTATTTTCAAATGTGCTTTGTTCTCTTGGTATCCCTTGTTGAAAAAGAATACGCACATATCCTACACTAATGGGAGCTAGCTGCTAATTGGTGCCTGCACACATTTGTTTCTTGTGATTGGCTAACTAGATTTCAGCTAGCTGCCAGTAGTGCTCCTTCAGAAATGGATAACAAAAGCAAATTTCATAATAAAAGTAAATTGTAAAGTTGTAATTGTATGTTCTATCTAAATCATGAAATAAAATGTTGAAGTTTCCTGTCCCTTTAAATACGGACAACCAAGAACATATACAAATGGGATAGGTGAACACAATGCTATTTTTTGCAAACATAAGTCAAGTTAACCATAGCAAAGGCTAAAACATATTTTGGCAACCTTAATTTAAGCAGCAAATATTTTTTTAGTGACATGTGAGGTCACCTGAACAATTTCTGTAATGTCATGTGAAAATAAAGGACTAGGCTGCCATTAAAATTAAACTAGAATTTAAAAGGGACATAAAACACTTTCTGAATTCCCCATAAATATGTTCTATTATGGATTAAAAAAAAGTATAAAAAGTATACTTTCATCATTTTGCACGCTTTTCCTGATAATTATCGATTTACACTATGCGTATATAAAATTATTTATGTCCCTTTAATATGAATTAAAGTATGTAATGAAAACTAGCTGAAGCTAATCCAATAGGTTGCCTGAAACCATGACATATATTGTGAGGTTCAACTAAATATTATTTTACTTTAAACTTTGAAATAAGCATGAACAGGAAAACAAACTTTTTTTTTCTGTTAACTTGATCTACAAGTTATTATTTTCTACTAAACTCAAGATGATCATCATATTGTGCATCTGTGTTGTACGTAGAACATTCCGTTTCAGTTTGGATTTAGCTACCTGTTAATAGAGAGCACATCTTCTAGAAACCAAAATACTAAAGGAAAAAACTAAAATGTATATATTACAGATTTAAAAGTGCATGGTCTAAAAAAAAAAATTCACTGCATGAAAAGCAAATAATTTAAGTCTTGGAGTCCTAGATTTAAGATAATTAATTTTGTGTTAAAAATAATATATGATATGATGCTTATATCTGCTCTTCTTGTTGCATTACAGAAAAAAAAGAGTTATGTCTCATTTAAATGTACAAAAATACTTTTTTCTCTCCCCTATTATTTTTGAATTTTATGATCAGTTAGCAATAAATTCATAGATTAAGGTGAAAAGACAGAAAACGGATAGTAAAGCTCACTTATCTACAGTATAATCTGCTGAATACAATCTGCAACACTGTCAATCACCTGCACTTCAATTCAAAATTACAATCTGGTTTGTAAGGAAAATATCAAAGGTTCCTCACTTATCTTTCAAACTGTTCTTGAGCTGCAACACAAGGCACTTTAACTCACCTCTAGATGACTTTGCCTTCTCTTTAAACTTTTCAGTAGACTCGTAGATGGGAAGTTCTGAAATCTTCACGCCAGATCGAGCTTCTGCTATGAGTTGACGTGCTCGTTCTCTCAACTGCCGGCGCCGCTCTTCATCTTGCTGCTGGGATATATTGAACAGTGTTACCAGCTTAGTAATTGACAGAAATGCAATTTTCCTTCTCAATCTGATGGATGTGATAGCAAGTGGTTTGCAGTGTTGTGATGGGCCCTTTGCTACAAGAAACATTCTTGTTGTTAGATAGGTGTCAAACCAAGTCAGACATATATCAGCTTCTCTGCAGCCAGAAAGGCCTTCAACTTATTACTGAAACCAGTTAAAGGCACAGTAAACACCTTGTGATTTGTATATAACATGTTTAGCTATGCGGAATGAAACCACTTGGCAATAGGCTTTCATTATTTATTTTGCCCCATTTTCATGTAATTTATCTCTGAAATTGAGCAATTTTAAATTCTAAGAACTTAAAGGGATGTGAAACCCCAAATTTGTCTTTCATGATTCAGATAGAGAATACAATTTTAAGCAACTTTCCAATTTACTTCTATTATTTAATTTGCTTCCTTATCTTGTTATCCTTTGGTGAAATGTTTATCTAGGCAAGCTCAGGGGCAGCAGAGAACCTAAGTTCTAGCTGTTGATTTGTGGCTGCAGATATATATTGATTGTTATTGGCTCACCCATGTGTTCAGTTAGAAACCAGTAGTGCATTGCTGCTCCTTCAACAAATTATACCAAGATAATGAAAACAATTAGATAATAGAAGTAAATTAGAAAGTTGTTTAAAATGGTATTCTCTATCTGAATCATGAAATAAAATGTTTGGGTTTCATGTCTCTTTAAACTGCATCACGCCGACTTTGCAAGGCTATCCCTGCTACATATCCATCCCTAACTGGCTTTATTACATAACTACTAAATAATGCACTCTATACCAACCAATATTATAGTTGGGGCTATCCTTTTAGTTTGCCCAGATTGGCTCCTCCAAATAAGGCAAACAGTGAGTGGAGTTTGGCTGTTGATAAATAACTGCAGTAAAGGGGATTTTATTAGTTGTTCTTTAGCAAACACAGCAGAAATGTCATGAATACAACTGATGTCTTAACGCAGAAAATATTTGTACCGATTTACAAATTAGGACATAGATGAAACACAATAAGACTAAAAAAACACTAAGGGGAGTATTTAGGTAGGATTCTGATTGTTATACCAATAAAAACAAATGCTTTAATTGTGTTACAAAAAATATTCTAGCTATTTTTTTTAGATTAAAGGGACATTGTACTATAAAATTAGTTTTCTCTTAATGTCTTTCTAATGGCTTGCTATAGTAGCTGTCAAGTATAAAAAGAATGGGAAATGACTCCTTTGTGTCTATTTTTGTATTTGAAATAGCTGTTTTTTTTCTCATTGAAGCCTCAATTTATTGTTCGCAAGAACATGTCCATATAAATGGCTGAGCCTGCAGAAATAGCAGACATTCTAATCTTATTTATTTCTCTATACATTAAGCCCTCCTTATCTATATAACTACAGGGAGTGCAGAATTATTAGGCAAATGAGTATTTTGACCACATCATCCTCTTTATGCATGTTGTCTTACTCCAAGCTGTATAGGCTCGAAAGCCTACTACCAATTAAGCATATTAGGTGATGTGCATCTCTGTAATGAGAAGGGGTGTGGTCTAATGACATCAACACCCTATATCAGGTGTTCATAATTATTGGGCAACTTCCTTTCCTTTGGCAAAATGGGTCAAAAGAAGGACTTGACAGGCTCAGAAAAGTCAAAAATAGTGAGATATCTTGCAGAGGGATGCAGCACTCTTAAAATTGCAAAGCTTCTGAAGCGTGATCATTGAACAATCAAGCGTTTCATTCAAAATAGTCAACAGGGTCGCAAGAAGCGTGTGGAAAAACCAAGGCGCAAAATAACTGCCCATGAACTGAGAAAAGTCAAGCATGCAGCTGCCAAGATGCCACTTGCCACCAGTTTGGCCATATTTCAGAGCTGCAACATCACTGGAGTGCCCAAAAGCACAAGGTGTGCAATACTCAGAGACATGGCCAAGGTAAGAAAGGCTGAAAGACGACCACCACTGAACAAGAAACGCAAGCTGAAACGTCAAGACTGGGCCAAGAAATATCTCAAGACTGATTTTTCTAAGGTTTTATGGACTGATGAAATGAGAGTGAGTCTTGATGGGCCAGATGGATGGGCCCGTGGCTGGATTGGTAAAGGGCAGAGAGCTCCAGTCCGACTCAGACGCCAGCAAGGTGGAGGTGGAGTACTGGTTTGGGCTGGTATCATCAAAGATGAGCTTGTGGGGCCTTTTCGGGTTGAGGGTGGAGTCAAGCTCAACTCCCAGTCCTACTGCCAGTTTCTGGAAGACACCTTCTTCAAGCAGTGGTACAGGAAGAAGTCTGCATCCTTCAAGAAAAACATGATTTTCATGCAGGACAATGCTCCATCACACGCGTCCAAGTACTCCACAGCGTGGCTGGCAAGAAAGGGAATAAAAGAAGAAAATCTAATGACATGGCCTCCTTGTTCACCTGATCTGAACCCCATTGAGAACCTGTGGTCCATCATCAAATGTGAGATTTACAAGGAGGGAAAACAGTACACCTCTCTGAACAGTGTCTGGGAGGCTGTGTTTGCTGCTGCACGCAATGTTGATGGTGAACAGATCAAAACACTGACAGAATCCATGGATGGCAGGCTTTTGAGTGTCCTTGCAAAGAAAGGTGGCTATATTGGTCACTGATTTGTTTTTGTTTTGTTTTTGAATGTCAGAAATGTATATTTGTGAATGTTGAGATGTTATATTGGTTTCACTGGTAAAAATAAATAATTGAAATGGGTATATATTTGTTTTTTGTTAAGTTGCCTAATAATTATTCACAGTAATAGTCACCTGCACACACAGATATCCCCCTAAAATAACTAAAACTAAAAACAAACTAAAAACTACTTCCAAAAATATTCAGCTTTGATATTAATGAGTTTTTTGGGTTCATTGAGAACATGGTTGTTGTTCAATAATAAAATTAATCCTCAAAAATACAACTTGCCTAATAATTCTGCACTCCCTGTATACACAATGACCAATACTTAGAGATAGCAATGGAAAAGGTATATATTAACTATCTCTATCTATCTGGGAACTTGGTTGGTATTTGTTATCTCTTATCTGCTTTCTACAGAGAATACTAAAGTATTCATATTTTCAGTAAAGATGGCGGTTTCAAAGCAAAGCATCTATTTTAAATGAAAAAATAAAAGTAAATTAGCTATTTTTAAGCAATCTGATACACTCCAGAGTGTAAAACAGATCACTGGGAACGCTTTAAAGAGGAGATTCCTTTTATAGTACAATGTCCCTTTAAATACATTGTGGGCATAGGAATATTTACATACATTGTTTCACCATGTCCACATACCACCTTCTTAATCCTCCCACCCTGAGACACTTTCAATAAAGTGCCTGTGGTAGGATCTGTGCATGAGCTTGACCTGTCATTATGAGAATGTGCAAGCACGGTTTCTATAGCTGTATCGAGACTGTGAGACAGGCTACACAGATACAAGAGGAGATGCAAGTATATTGCCTTTTAGCTATAATTAATGCGCATGATTTCATTATCCGTTTTTAAAAAGCTTGCTGGTTTTAACCACCTAAAAACAAAATAAATAAAATGAAACGAATATTTAAAACCACTGCTCTATAAAAAAATAAAATAGATCCCTTTAAAAGAGAAAATACAGTTTGTGCGCTAGAGACACAGTCATTCCCCAGCTGACAAACTACATTTCCTTTTTAACATGCAAATTCTTAAATGTACATTAGCTACAGCTCCGAATGATGTCGCGATTGCAGGCTTTGTATATCAGTAAGGCCCACCCCATGTCTTTTTGTTAAACACTGCAGACTTCTGGGAAGAACAAGTAAAAACAGACAGCAAATCATAGCTAAGGTAATTAGAAAGGGCTAAATCTAACCAATCGCCTTTAAGAGGAAGATATCAAATAGGAACAAACAGGTTAAAAAAAAGATATCATTTCTTAAAGTATTTTAAAGTGAAAATCTATCTTCTTAATTTTCTTTCCCTAGAAGTGGTATTGGCCCATTAAAGAATCATGAAACCAAAAACTTTCTTTTGTGATTCAGACAGAACATAGAATTTTTAAAAAGTTTACAATTTACTTCTATTATCAAATTAGCTTTTTTCCCATGTTATTCTTTGTTGAAGAGATACCTAGGTTGGTGTCTGGAGCACTATATGGCAGGAAATGCTGCTACCATCTAGTGCTCTTGCATATGGATAACATTTTTGCAAAACTGCTCCAGATATATGCATGCTGCTCAGCCTGTTTTTCAACAAATGATACCAGAAGAACAAAAAATGTGATTATAGAAGTAAATTAGAAAGTTGTTTAAAATTGCATGCTGTATCTGAATCATGAAATAAAAATTTGGGCTTTCATGTCCCTTTAAGAACCAGTGGAGAGGTCTCTTCATAGCTACCTTTAAAGGGACAGTTAACTAAAAAAAATTATCCCCTTTAATTTGTTCCCAATGATCCACTTTACTTGCTGGAGTGTATTAAATTGTTTACAATTAGCTCCTTTACCCTTATATTGGCATTTTAAATAGTTGATTTAGCATGTGGTATCTCCACCTATTCTGAAAGTTTGTGGCCTCAGGTTCAAGTTATAGATAACCTTTGTAAACACAGCCAGCAGAAGAAATTACACTCACAGTGGGGTATAGAATAGATAAAGTAATACAATGTTAATTTTCCATTGTTCTTTCCAAGTATTGGTGATTTGTTTATGGACAGATATAAGACAAAGAAGCAGGTATATGTACACAATGTGATAAAGTAAAGAGATCTGATTATACCTACAATCTCAACCCATTTTATTAGGTTGTGGCTTCAAAACACAAAATCAGATCTTTAGGGCTCGATTTACCAAAGCCCTACGGCTGCAAGTTCTCACAAGAACTTGCTCGCCGTAATTTACCAAGCAGCGGTCACCAGACCGCCGCTTACCTAACCTCTTCGCCACCTCTAAGGTGCCGAAATTCAATCTCCGTGGTCGAGTCCGACCGAGGAGATTGACAGCTCCTGCCCGCGCATGATTGGCTGTGCCCGGGCAGGGGGCGGGATTGCACGAGAGCGCAAAATTGCGCTCGTGTGCAATGGTGATTACCTGCGGGTAATTTCGCCCCGCCACTGGCGAGCTGAGGCGTACAGGGGCGTGTATACGCGCCCCTGTACACCTCAGCTTTGATAAAACTAGCCCTTAATATACACAAATAAACCTTAAAAAGCAAATTATCATACATTTTTTACCCTGCAGTTGGTAAAAAAGTTATTGCAAACACATTAAGGGAAAAACTATTTTACAGTATACTGTCCCTTTAAGAAAGAGTGGAAGCATTTAGTTCATGATGTACATGATGTTCATAGTTTATAGACTTTGCTTCCTTGTTCTGCAGAATTGTTCCCTGTTTCAATAAAGTTATTGAAAATATTCAGTTCTACAAAGGAGCTATAGTTACAATCACCACTACATGAACTGAGATGAGCATTTATGTATCTGTTTATCTTACATATATAGTTCTGCTTGTAGCCTTATTACTCACTATGTATGGGTGCTATTGACTGTCTTTACCAGCACTGTGCATGCTGGGGGGCAAAGGAATGTGTTTGTTCATGTACAGCACTGTGAAATACAGATACATATACAACATATTGTTTAGAAATAGATTTTAGTTTCAGAGCAATAACCAATATGATATAGGTATTCATTATAAAGAAAATTCAAAATAATTAGTAACTAGCCCAAAAAACAAAAGTGCAATCCAAATGTGTGTGTCTATATAAACATATTTATTTCAAATGTGACCTTTTATATTATTTTAATATAATCCAACTTTATAACCTTTTAAAAAAATCAGGACTATAATATAGAAGCCCTTCCAAAGGAAGAAAAGGTAAAATTAAAAAGCATATGATCAATGTATTTTTTTGTTTTGTTTTTAACATATCCTAAGTTGCAGTTCAATGCACTCAGTAGGTTCAAGAGATCTGAACCTTGTCAAAAGAAGTCAGATACCCTTTTTCAGATACCTGAACTGTAAATGTTTTTGGTGTTTTTGGACATTTCAGCATAAGCTCTGATGATCAAACAGAAAAATAAAATCTTCAACAGAATGTGACCCAGGAGCCCATCATCTTATATACTAAGCTATACTAGATTTGATCAATTTTGCAGCTGTTTTCCATTTCATAATGATTGCAGATAGATGATCGTATTTTGTCCATCTTAAAAAGGCGTGAAATATATTTGCAAACAAGCATGCTAGGCAAATTAGCTTACTTTTAGATTGGTTTGTCTATCTTTAAAGGGATACCAAACCCAATGTTATTCTTTCATGATTTAAATAGAGCATGCAATTTTAGGCAACTTTCTAATTTACTTCTATTATCAAATTGTTTTGTTCTTTTTGTATCTATGTTTGGAAAAGCAGGAATGTAAACTTACGAGCCGGACCATTTTTGGTTGAGAACCCTGGATAGCACTTGCTGATTGGTGGTTACATTAAGCCACCAATCAGCAAGTGCTACCCAGGTGCTGAACCAAAGATGGGCTGGCTCGTACGCTTACATTCCTGCTTTTTTTTTGTTTGTTTTTAAATTACTTTAGGGCGATGATCTAATACATTTTCAGGGCAATTTTTAGAGTAGTTGTTTTTTTTTAGATAGTCTTTTTGAGGGGTGGGGGGTTACATTTATTGTAGAATGGGGATATATTTTTTTGTAGAAAAATAGCTAAATTGCTTTGGGACAATGCCCTACAAAAAGCCCTTTTAACAGTGTTAGTATAGGTTTTTTTTTGTTTTGGGGGGTGTTGTGTTTTTTTAAAGGGGACTTTAGTTTTAAGATGGGTATAACTGTGGGCTTTTTATTGATGGTAGTGCTTTTATTTTCAGTAAATTTAGTGTTTGTTATTTTATGTAACTTATGGGGTGTTAGGTTAGGGGTCTTGGGGGGGTTAGCTGTGAGGTAGTAAAGAAATGTAAAGCTACTTTGCATTAAGGATTATGGTGGTTTAGGGGTTAATAGGTTAGGAAGTTTATTGCAGTTGGAAATTGGCGGTATAGGGGTCAATAAGTTAGGAAGTTTATTGCAGTGGGCTATTGTCAGTATAGGGGTTAATAGGTTAGGAAGTTTATTGCGGTGGTCTATTGGCAGTTTAGGGGTTAATAGGTTAGGAAGTTTATTGCAGTGGGCTATTGGTGGTTTAGGGGTTTAGTAGTGTAGGGTTAGTTTGCGGTGGTAGGTTATGTTGGTTTAGGGGTATATAGGTATAGTTATTAGGTTGTGTGCTATATATTTAAAAGGGATCCTTTACATCGCCAATTCTGGTGTCGATGCTGCTTGGAATATTTCACCAGCATCACCACCCATTGCCATGTACAGTAAAATGCCTCTCTGCAATGCTGCCTTTCAACAGTAATGTTGGCACTTTTGAATATTTTAACAGCATTCTCGACATTGCGTTGGATAAACCTTAAAGGGATACTGAATTCAAATTTTTTCTTTCGTGATTCAGATAGAGCATGCAATTTTAAACAACTTTTTAATTTACTCTTATTATCAAATTTTCTTCATTCTCTTGCTATCTTTATTTGAAAAAGAAGGCATTTAAGCTTTTTTTTGGGTTCAGTGTGGATGAATTTATTCACCAATCAGCAAGAACAACCAAGGTTGTTTACCAAATATGGGCCGGCATCTAAACTTACATTCTTGCATTTCAAATAAAGATATCAAGAGAATGAAGAAATTTGATAATAGGAGTAAATTAGAAAGTTGCTTAAAATGTCATGCTCTATCTGAATCACAGGAAAAAAAAATTGGGTTTAAATATATCGCTGCCTTGCACCACTTTCGATCATCTGGGCCTAATTATTTAGCTTTGGTTTACAGACAAAATATAAGATAAGGAAGCAAGTGTGTGTACACAAAGTGATAACATAATGAGATCTGATATTACCTGCAAGCTCAACCCATTGTAATAGGCTGTGGTTTCAAAGCACAAAATCAGCAATTTCATATACACAAATAAAACTGAAAATGCAATTTCTCATACATTCTATACTCTGCAGCTGGTATAACAAGTCACTGTAAATACATTAAGGGGAAAACAATTGTACAGTATATTGTCCCTTTAATAATAAATTATTATTATTAATAATAATAATAATAATTAGCAGATTTAAGCAATGGAGTTAAAGGGACAGTACACCGTAAAATTGGTTTTATATGAATGTATTTTCAATGACTTGTTATACTAGCTGCAGAGTATAAAATTTATGAGAAATTGCATTTTCAGGTTTATTTGTGTATATGAAGTAGCTGGTGTTGTGCTTTTAAATCACAGCCTATTACAATGGGTTGAGCTTCAGGTGATATCAGATCTCATTATGTTATCACTTATGTACACAGACTTGCTACCTTATCTTAAATTTGTCTAGAAAACCAAAGCTCAATACTTCTGCTGGTAGCAATCTGTTTGACTCCTTTGCAGTTGATAAAATAAATATAAAAATCTTTAAAAGGGACATTAAACACTTTAAAATAGGAATATCAGATGATAAATTGTAAATATATAAAAAAAACTTTCATTATGTATCTGTCCCCTCTGCCTGTAATTCCATTCTGAAATTGTAAGCTTTTCAGTTCCTGTTAGAATGGAAGTGCAGAACAAATTTATATTCCACACAGCCATTGGCTGCACACTCTAGAGGCCTACTTATAGCTGTCCCTAATTGGCCAGAGAAGGTAAACTAGGTTACATCATGGCAGCTCCCATTGTTATATAGACACCAAATGTTTACACTTATTTTGTCAATATTTAAACAGGTAATAAAACTTTAAAAAATACATCTACATGTTATTCTCAGACTAATCTTTCCTGTGAAGGCATCATTCTATCTAGCATTTATTTAGTGTTTAATTTTTACACTTCTGATATTACAAAAATAAAGGGTACAAGTTTTTTTTTTACAAGGAGCAATACCAAACACATAAAATATGGGGTCTTACCCTGAATTAACCTTGTTGCTTGAAAAATAAATCAATGTACAGAGATTTCCTTTCTGAAATTAAAGTTTCTTAAAAAACAGAATTTATATCTTACCTGATAAATTCCTTTCTCCTACGGTGTGTCCGGTGCACGGCTTCATCCTTACTTGTGGGAATATTCTCTTCCCTAACAGGAAATGGCAAAGATGCACACAGCAAAAGCTGTCCATATAGCCCCTCCTCTGGCTCCGCCCCCCAGTCATTCGACCGACGGTTAGGAGAAAAAAGGAGAAACCATAGGGTGCCGTGGTGACTGTAGTGTTATAGAGATAAAAATTTTAAACCTGACAAAAAGCCAGGGCGGGCCGTGGACCGGACACACCGCAGGAGAAAGGAATTTATCAGGTAAGATATAAATTCTGTTTTCTCCTACATTGGTGTGTCCAGTCCACGGCTTCATCCTTACTTGTGGGAACCAATACCAAAGCTTTAGGACACGGATGAAGGGAGGGAACAAGTCAGTTAACCTAAACGGAAGGCACCACGGCTTGCAAAACCTTTCTCCCAAAAACAGCCTCCGAAAAAGCAAAAGTATCGAATTTGTAAAATTTGGTAAAAGTGTGCAGTGAAGACCAAGTCGCTGCCTTACAGATCTGATCAACAGAAGCCTCGTTCTCGCCCATGTGGAAGCCACAGCCCTAGTAGAGTGAGCTGTAATTCGTTCAGGAGGCTGCCGTCCGGCAGTCTCATAAGCCAATCGGATGATGCTTTTCAGCCAAAAGGAAAGAGAGGTAGCAGTAGCTTTCTGCCCTCTCCTCTTACCAGAATAAACGACAAACAAGGATGATGTCTGTCTGAAATCCTTTGTTGCTTCTAAATAGAATTTTAAAGCACGGACCACATCTAGGTTGTGTAACAAACGTTCCTTCTTCGAAACTGGATTCGGACACAGAGAAGGAACAACTCTTTCCTGGTTAATATTCCTGTTGGAAACCACTTTTGGAAGAAAACCAGGCTTGGTACGTAAAACTACCTTATCTGTATGGAATACCAGATAGGGTGAAGTACACTGCAAAGCAGACAATTCAGAAACTCTTCTAGCAGAAGAAATAGCAACCAAAAACAGAACTTTCCAAGATAGTAACTTAATATCTATGGAATGTAAGGGTTCAAACGGAACCCCTTGAAGAACTGAAAGAACTAAGTTTAGACTCCATGGAGGAGTCATAGGTCTGTAGACAGGCTTGATTCTGACTAACACCTGTACAAACACCTGCACATCTGGCACAGCTGCCAGTCGTTTGTGCAACAAAACAGACAGAGCAGATATCTGTCCCTTTAAAGAACTAGCTGACAAACCCTTATCCAAACCCTCTTGGAGAAAGGAAAGTATTCTAGGAATTTTGATTTTACTCCAGGAAAAACCCTTGGATTCGCACCAACGGATATATTTTAGCCATATCTTATGGTAAATTTTCCTAGTCACAGGTTTTCTGGCTTGAACCAGAGTATCTATAACTGAGTCTGAAAACCCACGCTTAGATAGAATCAAGCGTTCAATTTCCAAGCAGTCAGTTGTAGAGAGACTAGATTTGGATGTTTGAATGGACCTTGCACTAGAAGATCCTGCCTCAAAGGTAGCTTCCATGGTGGAACCGCTGACATATTCACCAGGTCTGCATACCAAGTCCTGCGTGGCCATGCAGTAGCTATTAGAATCACTGAGGCCTTCTCCTGCTTGATCCTGGCTACAAGCCTGGGAAGGAGTGGGAACGGTGGAAATACATAAGCCAGATTGAACGACCAGGGCGCCACCAATGCATCCACTAGTGTCGCCTTTGGATCCCTGGATCTGGACCCGTAGCGAGGAACCTTGGAGTTCTGACGGGACGCCATCAGATCCATATCTGGAGTGCCCCATAGTTGGGTTAACTGGGCAAAGACCTCCGGGTGAAGTTCCCACTCCCCCGGATGGAAAGTCTGACGACTCAGATAATCCGCCTCCCAGTTGTCTACTCCTGGGATGTGAATTGCAGATAGATGGCAGGAGTGATCCTCCGCCCATTTGATGATCTTGGATACCTCTCTCATCACCAAGGAACTCTTTGTTCCCCCCTGATGATTGATGTACGCTACAGTCGTCATGTTGTCCGACTGAAATCTTATAAACCTGGCCTTCGCTAGTTGAGGCCAAGCCAGGAGCGCATTGAATATCGCTCTCAGTTCCAAAATGTTTATCGGGAGAAGAGACTCTTCCCGAGACCATAGACCCTGAGCTTTCAGAGAGTCCCAGACCGCGCCCCAGCCCAAGAGGCTGGCGTCGGTCGTGACAATGACCCACTCTGGTCTGCGGAAACTCATTCCCTGAGACAGGTGATCTTGAGTCAACCACCAGAGGAGTGAGTCTCTGGTTACCTGGTCTACTTGAATTTGGGGAGACAAATCTGCATAATCCCCATTCCACTGTTTGAGCATGCACAGCTGCAATGGTCTTAAATTAATTCGAGCAAAAGGAACCACGTCCATTGCTGCAACCATTAGTCCTATAACTTCCATGCACTGAGCTATGGAAGGCTGAGGAATAGAATGAAGAACTCGACAAGCTTTCAGAAGTTTTAACTTTCTGACCTCTGTCAGAAAAATCTTCATATCCACAGAATCTATTATTGTTCCCAGAAAGGGAACCCTTGTGGACGGGGACAGGGAACTCTTTTATATGTTCACCTTCCACCCGTGAGATCTTAGAAAGGCTAAAACAATGTCTGTATGAGCCCTTGCTTTGGAAAGGGACGACGCTTGGATTAGAATGTTGTCCAGGTAAGGTGCTACAGCAATGCCCCTCGGCCTTAGAACCGCTAGAAGGGACCCTAGATCGTTCGAATGGTTTCCATTTTGAATGATGGAACTCTGAGGAATTTGTATAGTATTTTTAAATCCAGAATTGGCATGAAAGTTCCCTCTTTTTTGGGAACTACAAACAGGTTTGAGTAAAAACCCAGACCTTGTTCCGCTGTTGGAACTGGGTGTATCACTCCCATCTTTAATAGGTCTCCTACGCAATGTAAGAATGCCTGTCTCTTTATCTGGTCTGAAGATAAGCGAGACATGTGGAACCTTCCCCTTGGAGGGAGTTCCTTGAACTCTAGAAGATACCCCTGAGAGACAATTTCTAGTGCCCAGGGATCCTGAACATCTCTTGCCCAAGCCTGAGCAAAGAGAGAAAGTCTGCCCCCTACTAGATCCGGTCCCGGATCGGGGGCTACCCTTTCATGCTGTCTTGGTAGCAGCAGCAGGCTTCTTGGCCTGTTTACACTTGTTCCAGCCTTGCAATGGTTTCCATGCTGGTTTAGGCTGGGAAGCGTTACCATCTTGTCTAGAGGCTGCAGAGTTAGAAGCCGGTCCGTTCCTGAAATTGCAAAAGGAACGAAAATTAGACTTGTTCTTAGCCTTGAAAGGCCTATCCTGTGGGAGGGCATGGCCCTTTCCCCCAGTGATGTCAGAAATAATCTCCTTCAATTCTGGCCCGAAAAGGGTCTTACCTTTGAAAGGAATATTTAGTAATTTTGTTTTGGACGACACATCCGCCGACCAAGATTTTAGCCAAAGCGCCCTGCGCGCCACTATTGCAAAACCTGAGTTTTTTGCCGCTAATTTTGCTAATTGAAAAGAGGCATCCAAAATGAAGGAATTAGCCAAGTCCATGACTTCATCATATGGAGTCTCCTTTTGGAGCGAACTTTCTAGTTCCTCGAACCAAAAAGACGCCGCCGAGGTGACAGGAATAATGCACGAAATTGGTTGAAGAAGGTAACCTTGCTGAACAAAAATCTTTTTAAGCAATCCTTCCAATTTTTTATCCATAGGATCTTTGAAAGCGCAACTGTTCTCTATAGGAATAGTTGTGCGCTTTGCTAACGTTGAAACTGCCCCCTCTACCTTAGGGACCATCTGCCATGCGTCCCTTCTGGGGTCAACAATGGGGAACATTTTCTTAAATATAGGAGGTGGAACAAAAGGTATACCTGGCTTCTCCCACTCCCTATTCACTATGTCCGCCACCCTCTTGGGTATCGGAAAAGCATCAGCGTGCACTGGGATCTCTAAGAATTTGTCCATTTTGCACAACTTCTCTGGAATTACCAAAGAATCACAATCATCAAGAGTAGCTAGCACCTCCTTAAGCAGGGCGCGGAGATGTTCTAGCTTAAATTTAAATGCAACGATATCAGGTTCTGCTTGCTGAGAAATTTTTCCTGAATCTGAAATTTCTCCCTCGGACAGACCCTCCCTCACTGCCAATTCAGATTGATGTGAGGGTATAACAGATAAATTATCGTCAGCGCCTGCTTGCTCATCCTCTGTATTTAAAACTGAGCAATCACGCTTTTTGGGAAATGCTGGCAGTTTGGATAAAAGATTTGCTATAGAATTATCCATTACTGCTGTTAATTGCTGCATAGTAACAAGCATTGGCGCGCTAGATGTACTAGGTATCGCCTGCGCGGGCAAAACTGGTGTTGACACAGAAGGAGAGGATGATGAACTATCCCCACTACCTTCATTTGAAGAATCATCTTGGGCAACCTTATTAAATGTGATAGTACTGTCCTTACTTTGTTTGGACGCCATGGCACAATTTGCACATACATTTAAAGGGGGAACCACCTTGGCCTCTATACACACAGAACATATGCTATCTGAAGGTACAGACATGTTAGGCAGATTTAGGCAGGTTATTAATGCAATAAAAACGATTTTATACAAAACCGTTACTGTCTCTATAATAATAAAAAGAACACACTTTATTTCTGCATATTCAAAAAACTATGAAGGTAATATCAGATCTTTATAAAATTTACACCCCAGTGTCTTAATGCTTTGAAAGTATTGCACACCAAATATGAAGTTTCTAGACCCTTAAATAAGCAAACCGGAGCTAATTGTTCAATTTAACCGGTTTAAACACACTACAGTCCCTGCCACAGCTTTGCTGCAGCTTTTACCTTCCTTAGGGGTTATTCACCACATAAATAAGCCTTCCGGAGTCTGTTTCTCAGCCACAGGACCCTCTCACATGAAGCTGCATGCACTGCCTTTGGAAGTAACTGCGCAACTGAGGCGCGAAAATGAGGCCTCCTCCCTCTGCATACCAGAGTGAAGGAGCCTTTCTGACTAGATTAGGCGTCTAAACCAATGCCAGGCCTAATTAAAACGTTCCCAAAAGTGTTTCTAAGTTCATAAAAACACTCCAAATGACATAAGGATATTGTAATGAATATATCATAATGGTTTGTTCCAGTTGTTGCTGTTTATATTTGCTGCAGTTCATATATTCTAACACTAGGGACAAGCATGAGGTATAGCAGTGAAATGGGTGTGTTATCTTCAGTTAATAAAAAGTTCTTGAAGTTGAACAATGGTGCCTTAATGAGTTCTGTGCATTCTATAACAGGAGATCTTTACAGATATGATATAAGCAAATCGATTTAGCCCACAATAGTGTCAACCAGTATAGAGCCCAATATATAAGCCTTTAATCTGTTACTCAGTCTAAGAAAATGGCTTACCGGTCCCATGAGGGAAAAACTGACAGTCTTCTAGCAGTACTATGTGTTGTTAGAAAAGAGACTGGTCATACCTGAAGCAGATAAGTCTGCAAACTGTTACCCCCAACTGAAGTTCTCTGGTTTCAACAGTCCTGCGTGGTAACAGCAATGGATTCTAGTTACTGGTGCTAAAATCATACTCCTCTTTTAACAGAACTCTTCATCACTTTCTGTTGTAGAGTAAATAGTACAAACCGGCACTATTTTAAAATAAACTCTTGATAGAAGAAATAAAACTACAACTAACACCACATACTCTTTACCATCCCCGTGGAGATGCTACTTGTTCAGAGCAGGCAAAGAGAATGACTGGGGGCGGAGCCAGAGGAGGGGCTATATGGACAGCTTTTGCTGTGTGCCTCTTTGCCATTTCCTGTTAGGGAAGAGAATATTCCCACAAGTAAGGATGAAGCCGTGGACCGGACACACCAATGTAGGAGAAATAGGAAAGTGCACTTAAAGTTTGCATAATGTGTGCTCTTTATAAGGCTAAATTCCATGTTTCTGTTTAAATCTGGACGTTTTTATCTATTTTCTTTTTGCAAAATATTTCAGTGTTAAATATAAGTTGCATACAGCCAAAATACTAGAACATTTGTATGACTTATTTTTAGATTTCTCTCTTAAAACAAACTAATCAAACAAATAAAATAATGGTTGCAACGACAGTTGTTATTTTGAAGATAATATCACTTGAGAGCTATGATAAAATATTTGATCTTTAGCTATAAAATGTCACTTTTTGTACTGCTGTTTACCTTATGGTCGAGTAGCCTTGGCAAATGAAGTGTGACAAGCTAGGAGGTATTTTTGAGAAGCGAAGAAACATCAAAAACACTCCAATGTGACCAAGTTTATAAATGAAAAAGATTCCTACATTTCTATTGTAATTGGGACTGGGGCTGTGTGTAAGAGATACGCAATTACCAAATTTGAATAAACTGAGTTTACAGATCTCTTTGTTCAAATTTCCTCTACAAAACCAGTAGCACATGAATAAATGTAGCCTTTATTTAGAAATTAAAAATATAGGAGAAAATCAAACAATTGTTAAAATTAGGAGCCAGATGCATATATGTTTTCTGAGATGCAATTCTTCAATTTAAAGGGACACAGCAATGCAAAATAAACGGCTGTTTAACCCCTGCAAATGTAAGAAAATAAATAATACAACATTTAACAGGAAATTAAAGTATTTTTACTTTGGTGCTTTTTAGGGCATTTTAAAACGCGCTGTTTATATTTTAATTGTTTGCCATTATTATTGCCAACATTTGAAAGTTGAGTTAAAACACAGGGTTTTGAGGGCCTCTGTTTGGTTACTTGAGACAATGGGTGTATGTTATAATTTAGCTTACAATTGATAGGAAGTTAATCCAGGTGAAAATATAGAGGTGCATCATATTGAAATTAATAATTGTAGGCTTGAACCCCTCTGTAAATTGTACACTCTGTGTATTACATAGAATTTGGGTAAACAACAAAAATGGGATCCCCTATTCGGAAGGGCTTACAAGCTGATCCTTTGTGAATGATACAGTAAACCTATCATTATGCCTCTGCTAAAAAAATCCTAAAAGTACTATGATGAATAAATAAGAGCAGATTCTGATCTAAAACCATAGCAATTTCCAAGCAAGAGAAAGCTAAAACATTCCCCACCCTCCCTGTCTGCGGAGTGCTATTTAGCCTAAAAACCATTAATAAACAATCACAATATACTAATTAGGTACATTTCCCTATTAACATGCAAATTGTTTGTTTGTAGCTATTTACTAGCCATTGTTCTGCGCACAATAGTAAGAAATGCAAATAAATGAATCAAAATGCAATCCTAATGGGTCTTTCTGTTTATAACCATTAGCCCAGAGGTGTGCTGTAATTCAATCCTCAAGCAGCAAGATTTAGCCTCATTAACAGCCTGCATGGGAAGGTTACAACTCATAAAACCCTACAGTAAACAAACTATATGGACACAGCACAATATCTTGAGCCTGATTGACAGGATTCTGGTTCCCTATCAGATTGCCTCAATTTACTTTTCCGCCAACGTCCTAACACCACAGACACAATTTTATGGAGAACCTGTGAGCTCTTTTGAAGGCACATTTGTATTATTTGCTGTCTTACACCTTTCTGTCCTGAAGACAGAGAATTAGAGATAAAAAAAATACGTTATTTGTTGAAAGACATGTTTCGAATAAAAAATAAAAAAAAAAGGCTTTTGCCTTGAACATGTAGATGTGCTTGTGTTTTATTTCCAAATGACAACCAAGTGCACACTGTATTTTCAGAAAGAAATCTGATAAGTTCTGAAAATTGTGAATTTTCCAATTCTAAGAACAGAAATAAATCCCTGCAGACTTATAAAAGCTAACCCTGCTACATATATCTCCATAACTGTCTTTAACAGATAACAACTGCAAAACAAAGCACTTTATACTAAAATAATGACAGTACAGTAGACAGCCTTGAAATCTGCAGAATCAAGGTCAGATTTGGCTTATAAGATGTTCATTTGTTTTAAAAGTGTTTGGACTTGGCTGGTATGTTATTCTATATTTATTGTCCCTTTCCGAACATTCCCTTAACATATGTGTGTAAGTGTAATTATTAATATATATATATATATATATATATATATATATATATATATATCATCTGAATTCTATTTCTTTGTTCCGTGTAAAAGGTTGCGTTTTAAAAAGACAATATGGTGTTTTTAATGGATGTTTCTGTGCTGAATACAGCTTCTTGATGGTGTAGACCAGAGCTTTCCAAACTTTTCATGTTGGTGACACACTTTTTAGACCTACATCATTTCGCGACACAGTAATTCAGGTGTACTAACAAAAAGGAGGTTAAACTAACTTGTTTTAAGAGATACGGACACATACATATATTATATAATAACAAAATGCATTTATAAGTAACAGTATGTATGTGCAAGAATTAAAAAAAGTTTAATAACACCAATAGCTACTTACTAATTTAATAGGATGTTTGAGGTTGATGGGATGAACACAATTTCTGAATATTTGCTGTAATATTAGATAAAGACACTCGCATTTCATCATCAAGCATTTTTAAGCTTCCACTTCCTATCCATATATCAAGAGCAGGAGCAGCAATGCACTATTGGGAGCTAGCTGCAAAAAAACCCCACTGACTTCAGCTCAGCGTTTAAGCTGCCGACCTAAGAGCTCGGTGAGTCCGATTGACTACTGCCCACGCTGCATACACACTGCTGTTCCACTCACTGACTATACATGCAGTCACGAGCCAATTAATTAGACTACACGTGCAGTCAGGAGTCAATGTGCCGCCAATGGGAATCGTTTCAGTTCCTACTGAGCTGCGCCAATAGGTTAAGATGATCTGTGTCCCCCTAGGTATCAATCACGTGTCAACCATGTGATATGCGTAGCAGGCGGGCGGAAAGTCAGAAACAAAAAAGAAAAAAAAATTGTGCTGAAGCAAGGACACACCTACACACTGCTGCCGACACACTAGTGTGTCCCGACACACAGTTTGGAAAGCACTGGTGTAGACTGTGACTCTATTCATAAGCCACACTATTAGCTAAACAAATACAAATAAGTTTAATGTTCAATGCTGCAATGCATAAAAAAATAGTGAAAAAGAGAACATTTCCAGTGCAATTTGTTCATAAACCTGAAAAGTCTCCAACTATGAAATATAACATGGGAAATTGACTTAAAGAAACTGTATAGCATATTAAATTGTATAAGAACCATAATTGAAGTTGTGGATGGAAAAAAAAAATATGATTGAGACTTTCATGACAACTTTAACAAAAACTTATGCAAGTGAACTGCAGACCATACTGTGGTAGGTTACTTGCAGTTACATGTGACAGGCCAAATGCTCACATTTTTACTAAAGTAGTTATAATTTTTACTAGTTTCTAAATATATATCCAGACATTCCACAGGTCATTTGCTCAGTAAAAATTGTACCTACAGGGAGTGCAGAATTATTAAGCAAGTTGTATTTTTGAGGATTAATTTTATTATTGAACAACAACCATGTTCTCAATGAACCCAAAAAACTCATTAATATCAAAGCTGAATAGTTTTGGAAGTAGTTTTTAGTTTGTTTTTAGTTATAGCTATTTTCGGGGAATATCTGTGTGTGCAGGTGACTATTACTGTGCATAATTATTTGGCAACTTAACAAAAAACAAATATATACCCATTTCAATTATTTATTTTTACCAGTGAAACCAATATAACATCTCAACATTCACAAATATACATTTCTAACATTCAAAAACAAAACAAAAACAAATCAGTGACCAATATAGCCACCTTTCTTTGCAAGGACACTCAAAAGCCTGCCATCCATGGATTCTGTCAGTGTTTTGATCTTTTCACCATCAACATTGCGTGCAGCAGCAACCACAGCCTCCCAGACACTGTTCAGAGAGGTGTACTGTTTTCCCTCCTTGTAAATCTCACATTTGATGATGGACCACAGGTTCTCAATGGGGTTCAGATCAGGTGAACAAGGAGGCCATGTCATTAGATTTTCTTCTTTTATACCCTTTCTTGCCAGCCACGCTGTGGAGTACTTGGACGCGTGTGATGGAGCATTGTCCTGCATGAAAATCATGTTTTTCTTGAAGGATGCAGACTTCTTCCTGTACCACTGCTTGAAGAAGGTGTCTTCCAGAAACTGGCAGTAGGACTGGGAGTTGAGCTTGACTCCATCCTCAACCCGAAAAGGCCCCACAAGCTCATCTTTGATGATACCAGCCCAAACCAGTACTCCACCTCCACCTTGCTGGCGTCTGAGTCAGACTGGAGCTCTATGCCCTTTACCAATCCAGCCACGGGCCCATCCATCTGGCCCATCAAGACTCACTCTCATTTCATCAGTCCATAAAACCTTAGAAAAATCAGTCTTGAGATATTTCTTGGCCCAGTCTTGACGTTTCAGCTTGTGTGTCTTGTTCAGTGGTGGTCGTCTTTCAGCCTTTCTTACCTTGGCCATGTCTCTGAGTATTGCACACCTTGTGCTTTTGGGCACTCCAGTGATGTTACAGCTCTGAAATATGGCCAAACTGGTGGCAAGTGGCATCTTGGCAGCTGCACGCTTGACTTTTCTCAGTTCATGGGCAGTTATTTTGCGCCTTGGTTTTTCCACATGCTTCTTGCCACCCTGTTGACTATTTTGAATGAAACGCTTGATTGTTCGATGATCACGCTTCAGAAGCTTTGCAATTTTAAGAGTGCTGCATCCCTCTGCAAGATATCTCACTATTTTTGACTTTTCTGAGCCTGTCAAGTCCTTCTTTTGACCCATTTTGCCAAAGGAAAGGAAGTTGCCTAATAATTATGCACACCTGATATAGGGTGTTGATGTCATTAGACCACACCCCTTCTCATTACAGAGATGCACATCACCTAATATGCTTAATTGTTAGTAGGCTTTCGAGCCTATACAGCTTGGAGTAAGACAACATGCATAAAGAGGATGATGTGGTCAAAATACTCATTTGCCTAATAATTCTGCACTCCCTGTATATTGATAAATCTTACTAGTTACTTATATAGTTTAAGGTGTGGGATTTAAAGGACACTGAACCCAATTTTTTTCTTTCGTGATTCAGATTGAGCATGCAAATTTAAGCAACTTTCTAATTTACTCCTATTATCAATTTTTCTTCGTTCTCTTGCTTTCTTTATTTGAAAAATAAGGCATCTAAGCTATGTTTTGGTTCAGAACCATGGAAAGCACTTGTTTATTGGTGGGTTAATTTATCCACCAATCAGCAAGAACAACACAGTGTGTTCACCAAAAACGGGCCGGCATATAAACTTACATTCTTGCATTTCAAATAAAGATACCAAGAGAATTAAGAGAATTTCATAATAGGAGTAAATTAGAAAGTTGCTTAAAATTACATGCTCTATCTGAATCATGAAAGAAATTTTTTTGGTTCAGTGTCCCTTTAAGGAAATGTAGGGACTCTGAAGATGTTGGATCTTCCAACCTTAAAGAGACATAAAACCCAAATTTTGCTTAATTCTCTTGATATAATTTGTTGAAATGCATATCTAAATAGGATTAGTAGCTGCTGATTGGTGGCTGCACATACATGGTGGTGTACGTCGTTGGTGTTTCCAAGCGGTGGAAGCGATCCTGATCGCTTCCAGGCGCTTTCATGTTATTGCAGTGATGCCTCGATATCAAGGCATCCTGCAATAACATTTCTTAGCCACCCGATGCAGAGAGAGCCACTCTGTGGCCCTCTCTGCATTGGCCATCGATGGCCGCGATCGTTGGTGGGTGGGAGCCGATGTGGGAGGCGAGTGGGCGGCCATCGATAGTAGGCTGTAAGTCAAAGGGGAGCAGGATCACAATCGGGGAAGCCGGGGGCGTGCGCACTGGGGGCGCGTGCACGGGGACGGGTGGGAACGCTACACTATGAAACAATATTTTTTTCCAATATGGTGGGGGAAAGGACTGTGGAGGGTGGGAATTTTTGCCTAAGGGATCTGGGAGGGGGTGGGGGGTTGGATATTGAGGGAGGGCAGCTACACTACAGACATTTTTTAATTTATATAAATACTATGTTTTATGGCAAACTGGGTACTGGCAGACAGCTGCCGGTACCCAAGATGGCGCACATTAAGATAGAGGGGGAGGGTTAGAGAGCTGTTTGGGGGGGGGGGTCAGGGAGGTTGGGGGCTATGAGGGGATCCTACACTGCAGATCCCAGAGAAGCATTTACAACCATTCGTGCCATAATTGCACAAGCTGTTTGTAAATAATTTCAGTGAGAAACCTAAAATTTGTGAAAAAGTTTGTGAAAAAGTGAACAATTTTTTTCATTTGATCGCATTTGACGGTGAAATAGTGGCATGAAATATATCAAAATGGGCCTAGATCAATACTTTGGGTTGTCTACTACACAAGCTCCCTAATTAACCCCTTCACTGCTGGGCATAATACACGTGTGGTGCGCAACAGCATTTAGCGGCCTTCTAATTACCAAAAAGCAACGCCAAAGCCATATATGTCTGCTATTTCTGAAGAAAGGGGATCCCAGAGAAGCTTTTACAACCATTTGTGAAATAATTGCACAAGCAGTTTGTAAATAATTTTAATTGAAAAACCTAAAATTGTGAAAAAAGATTTTTTTTATTTAATCGCATTTGGCAGTGAAATGGTGGCATGAAATATACCAAAATGGGCCTAGATCAATATTTTGGGTTGTCTACTACACTATACTAAAGCTAAAATTAACCCTACAAGCTCCCTAATTAACCCCTTCAGTGCTGGGCATAATACACGTGTGGTGCGCAGCGGCATTTAGCGGCCTTCTAATTACCAAAAAGCAACGCCAAAGCCATATATGTCTGCTATTTCTGAACAAAGGGGTTCCCAGAGAAACTTTTACAACCATTTGTGCCATAATTGCACAAGCAGTTTGTAAATAATTTCAGTGAGAAACCTAAAATTGTGAAAAATTTTACGTTTTTTTTTATTTGATCACATTTGGCGGTGAAATGGTGGCATGAAATACAGGTGGCCCTCGGTTTAAGCCGGTTCAATTTGCGCCATTTCAGAATAACAACCTTTTTTTTCCAGTCATGTGACTGCTTTTGAGAAGCATTGCATTGATTAAAATAGCCAGTAGGTGGAGCTGTCCCCTTGTGTTGCAGCAAAGATATGCAAAGCCAAGCACACAAACAGGCTGGAATTAATTAGTCTAGCTAGACCTGAGCTATTGAGCAGCTTTCATAGGAACAAGATCTTCCTGTCTATAAATCAGTCCAGATTTGAATGCATAGAAAGAACTGTTTGCAGAAAAATGCAAGTAAAGTCTGTGTTGTGCGATTATGTTATAAAGTTTATAATGCCATTTAGCAAATGTTTTTGTTCATTTAACTTAGTTTAGTTTAATTATATATTCTGTGTTGTGTGATTGTTTGATACTGTTTATAATGCTGTTTAGCATTTAAAGTCTTCATTTCAAAGCTTTAAAAATAATGTATTAGGTGTTACTTATGACAATTTTGAAAGGGGCCTGGAACCTAACTCCCTCACTTCCCATTGACTTACATTATAAACTGGGTTTCAATTTACAACGGTTTCGATTTACAACGGAACCTAACCCCGGCGTAAACTGAGGGCTACCTGTATACCAAAATGGGCCTAGATCAATACTTTGGGTAGTCTACTACACTATACTAAAGCTAAAATGAACCATACAAGCTCCCTAATTAACCCATTCACTACTGGGCATAATACACGTGTGGTGTGCAGCATCATTTAGCGGCCTTCTAATTACCAAAAAGCAACGCCAAAGCCATATAAGTCTGCTATTTCTGAACAAAGGGGATCCCAGAGAAGCATTTACAACCATTTGTGCCACAATTGCACAAGCTGTTTGTAAATAATTTCAGTGAGAAACCTAAAGTTTGTGAAAAAGTGAACGATTTTTTTTATTTGATCGCATTTGGCGGTGAAATGGTGACATGAAATATACCAAAATGGGCCTAGATCAATACTTTGGGTTGTCTTCTAAAAAAAATATATATACATGTCAAGGGAAATTCAGGGATTCCTGACAGATATCAGTGTTCCAATGTAACTATCGCTAATTTTGAAAAAAAGTGGTTTGGAAATAGCAAAGTGCTACTTGTATTTATTGCCCTATAACTTGCAAAAAAAAAAGCAAAGAACATGTAAACATTGGGTATTTCTAAACTCAGGACAAAATTTAGAAACTATTTAGCATGGGTGATTTTTGGTGGTTAAAGATAGAAAAAAAGTGTGTTCTTTTCCTCATATTTGATATATGATGAAAATAATGGTATCTTTAGAAAGTCCATTTAATGGCGAGAAATACGCTATATAATATGTGTGGGTACAGTAAATGAGTAAGAGGAAAATTACAGCTAAACACAAACACCGCAGAATAGCCTTGGTCCCAAATGGTCAGAAAATGGAAAAGTGCTGTGGTCCTTAAGGGCTAGATTTATCAAAGGCTAGCCGAACTCTGTATTTGGTTCACCTGTAACTGCGCCCCAGCTCGCCTCCGGAGAAGCGCACATTTGTGCCTGAATTTATAAAAAAAATAGACGTAACTTTGCGCAGACGAGTTGGGGCGTAATAATGATACATTTCGCCTGTCGGAAAAAGTATTTACTCCTTATTTATCAGAGTATATCCCTAGAAAAATTTACGCCACCATGTTTTGATCATTACAATAGCGTTTTTTAGGTAACTATTTAGCTTATATTCATATTATATAATGTTTCTGTGCTGTTTTTGCCATATGTTGATAATTTAAGATCACAAAAATAAATATATCAATATATATATATATATATAAAACTGTTGGTACCCATATGCGCCTGTGGAAGCGCAAATTTCTGGCAATAACAGTCTCTTCTTGGCGCTGAGCCTTTGAAAAATTAGTACTGAATCACAAGATGTAAAAGCATGTATTATAATGGTGTTCGCCTCAGTCTGTATAGCGAAATATACAACACGCAATTGAAGCCGAAATTTCAGTTTCCTATCGGCGCAAAGCAATGATAAATAAGAGACTGGGCGTAATTGTAGGTCCGGCTGTTAAATTACGCCTATTACTAATGTGTATTGTTGCACTCGGGAGCGCGCCCGTGCGCCTAGGCGAATGCAAGTGGAGTGCGAAGAAGTTTCTTTCAGATTTGCACAATTATAGGCGCAGAGTGTTTTGATGAATATGACGATCAGTTTGTATGCGCTATTTTGGACGGAATTAAAGGTGAATGGCTTTGATAAATCTACCTCTAAGGGGTTAAAATTGTATTCTCTATCTAAATTATGAAAGAAAATGTTTTGGGTTTCATGTCCCTTTAACTTGTTTTGCTTTACTTTCCTTGCTTATATAGTTTTGTTGCAGCTTTGGGGACTTTATTAGGTGGTGTGCCCTTGGAGTATGGTGGGTTTACTAGGGGGCTGACTGCTTGAATCAGACAATGGAGGAGGTATGGTTACTCACCTGCTCTCCCCCATCAGTTGATTATTTCCCCTGTGCTTTAGTTGCATTTCAGTGGTTAAAAACACGTGCATAGTCTTTGTACTGTTATTATGATGTAAAATTAGTAATAAAACTACAGACTATGGGCCTGCTTTTCCAATAACTATTATTGCTTTCTAACGGTTTATATGTTTGAATGTGTTTAGGAAAAGAAAGTGATACTAGTTATCAAAATGGCTTCCCCGCTGTACTCAGGGAAACATTACATCTAGTGACTTGGAGTGAATGTGGCATACAACATGTCGTCTGCAGCTTTGCAAGGATCCCTCTCTTAAAAGGACACTGTACTATACATTTTGTTTCCCATGAATGTGATCCAAATTACTTCTTATACTATCTGCAGAGTATTAAATGTATGGGAAATTGTTCCTTCATATTTTATTTTTATTTGAAACAGCTTTTTTTTTCTAATTAAGACCATTACATAGGGCACGTCCATTACAATTGACTGAACCTCCATGTTAAAGGGCAAATCATCCCAAAAAATATTCTTACTCATTTAGATAAAGTTTCTAAGGATTAATAGTGCAAACTGTAGCCCAATTTGGAAAATAAATAGTGTGCAAGTAAAAAGACTTACTAGTAGGGATGGGCGAATGTTTCGCAACATTCGAAAAATGAAACTAATTTTAATACATTTGTTCGAATTTCGAATCTTTACATAACATTCTAACATTCGATTTTCGAATGTTCGGTTTCAAATTTTACGATTACATTCGAAAATATTCGTTTTGAAAAATTTGAATTTATATTTGTAATAGTATTTCTAATGCTTTCTTTAAATGTAATATTCAAAATCTGAAATATTCTATATAGAAACATTCAAAATTATATATTTGTATCTATTATGTATCAATTTACTAGATTCCCTCCCTACCACATGAACTATTGAACTTCTGAATAGTATTTGTAAAATATAATGTTAAATTCAAAATTTCGAATGTGGACATTCAATATAATTATAAACATTCAAATTCGAAAGTGACATTCGAAAACTGTAAATAGCATTCGATTATAGAATTTTTAAGAATATTCGTTCTTATCAACATTCAGATTTATAATTCGAATTTCGGTAATAACATTCATTCTAACATTCGAATTCGGAAATTTACACATTCGCCAATCCCTACTTTCTAGTTGTCCCCTGGCCGTTTTAAAATGGCAACATGCCCCCTCCTCTTAATTTCGTCATCCCCATCTTGCAGTCATCTTCCAGTGAATGTAACTTTGCGATCCTACGCGTTACTGTGCTTCACACATGCGCAATGCGCCCATTTTATTGAAGGGGGCCTTTCCAAGAAGGAACTAAAAACAACCGCTCAGTATCATAGCGGTTCCTATATGCGGCAGACCAGTGTGCATTCTCTTCATCGCTCCGTCAGCCTACCGGTCCCAGAGCAGTTCATACAGTTCATACTTAGTGGTTGTTTTTAGTTCCTTCTTAAAAAAAGGCCCCATTCAATAAAATTGGCGCATTGCGCATGTGCGAAGCACAATAACGCGTAGGATTGCAAAGTTACATTTACTGCAAGATGGAAGATGACTGCAAGATGGGGATGACGAAATCGAGACGAAAGGGGCAGGCGGCCATTTCAAAATGGCGAGGGACAACTTAGTAAGTCTTTTTACTTGCACACTATTTATTTTCCAAAATTGGGCTACAGTTTGCACTATTAATCCTTAGAAACTTTATCTAAATGAGTAAGAACATCTTTTGGGTTGACTTGCTCTTGAAGCAGACCTGCTAATTTGTTAGGTATTGAAATGCCAATTATGACTGGGGGTTCGATAAACAGAGGCAGCTATTTCACATACAAAATCTCTTTCTCCCTCATACCTTCCACTGGGAGATTAATCCGTGCTATTGTATCCTATTTACATAACTTATCTACAGAGAAAACATTTGTTACTCATTTTCAGTGTAGGTGGAGATAAAACAGGCAAAAGTGTCAATGTCAAATAACAAATAAAGGTAAAGTATCTGTTGGCAAACAATTAAATACACTCCAGCAGGTAAATTGGACCATTGGGAACACATTAAAGGAGAGAAAAATGTAGAGTGCAATGTCCCTTTAAACTCTGCTTACCTCAGTGTTGACCATCCAATTGTTTGTTATTCACTGCAACATTGTGACATTCCTGCTCTTGGCAGCACATTTAGGACCAGACTACAAGCGGCAAACTATTTAGCGCTTTTACTAGAAGTAAACTTAACACATACGGGTTTGCGTGCATATTACAAGTTTAAAGTAAAATTTTGTGCCCAAGCAAAACCCGATGCCAACTAATTTCAGATACCGCGACTGCAATAACGCATTCGCCCCATAGACTTCCATAGAGCGCGCCATGGAAAACCCCCCATTATTTCTCGCACACTAACCCGACACCCCGTTAGACCAAGTGCGCTCAACCCAACGTGAGTTATGAATAATTAATATATTCACATAGAAAAACATGTTCATTTTATTTTTAGATAAATATTTATATATATATATATGATAATATATATATATATATATATATATATATATATAAAACACAGAAGAGGACTGCACTCTCATACCGGACCGGGTACACATCCCATGACCCTGTAACATGCTCAGCCCTGGGTGCTCACGGGCACGCACAGGAAGCTGTGCTGTCCCCAGAGTCACAGGCAGGTAACCCCCGACAGGTCTGGGTGCAAGAACCATAGGGAAATTACAAAACAAATTAATACAACACACAGAGAAAGTCCAGCACTCACTTACAAGCTCACAGCTAAGATTTAAAAGCAAAAATGAAAAGGTTAGTAACCGCATTTGTCCAAATGGGACAAGCCCAGGTACCACATCAAGGTCCTTTCCAATACCTGGGGCCCTAAAACAGCCACACAATGCAAGCTCTCAAATCCAAACAAACTGGGAACAAGGGAAGGGTGCACAGGCTTATGAAATCACCCTAGACATATACAAAACACGGAAGGGGACTGTACTCTCATACCAGACCGGGTACACATCCCATGACCCTGCAACATGCTCAGCCCTGGGTGCTCACGGGCACTCACAGGAAGCTGTGTTGCCCCCCGAGTCACAGGCAGTTAACCCCAGTCAGGTCTGGGTGCAAGAACCATAGGGAAAATTACAAAACAAATTAATACAACACACAGAGAAAGTCCAGCACTCACTTACAAGCTCTCAGCTAAGATTTAAAAGCTAAAATGGAAAGGTTAGTTACCGCATTTGGCCAAATGGGACAAGCCCAGGTACATTTTTGCTTTACATGATTACATAAGCCTGTACACCCTTCCCTTGTTCCCAGTTTGTTTGGATTTGAGAGCTTGCATTGTGTGGCTGTTTTAGGGTCACAGGTATTGGAAAGGACCTTGATGTGGTACCTGGGCTTGTCCCATTTGGCCAAATGTGGTAACTAACCTTTCCATTTTTCCTTTTAAATCTTAGCTAAGAGCTTGTAAGTGAGTGCTGTACTTTCTCAGTGTGTTGTATATATATATATATATTTTCGGTTAGTTCGGTTTTGGTTTTTTTGCCTGTTATTTTCAGTAAAGTTATTGTGAAGCATATTTCAGATTTGATGCTAGCCTAGAGCTGCTGTTTGAGTTCATTACTTGACTTACTATTTTGCATATAATAATAGTTTCTAGGATTATACTTTATTTGGATAATTGGTAAAAAAAAACCCCAAAAAAACATAATTTATGCTTACCTGATAAATTCCTTTCTTCTGTTGTGTGATCAGTCCACGGGTCATCATTACTTCTGGGATATAACTCCTCCCCAACAGGAAATGCAAGAGGATTCACCCAGCAGAGCTGCATATAGCTCCTCCCCTCTACGTCACTCCCAGTCATTCGACCAAGAATCAACGAGAAAGGAGAAACCAAGGGTGAAGTGGTGACTGGAGTATAATTTAAAAGATATTTACCTGCCTTAAAACAGGGCGGGCCGTGGACTGATCACACAACAGAAGAAAGGAATTTATCAGGTAAGCATAAATTATGTTTTCTTCTGTTATGTGTGATCAGTCCACGGGTCATCATTACTTCTGGGATACCAATACCAAAGCAAAAGTACACGGATGACGGGAGGGATAGGCAGGCTCATTATACAGAAGGAACCACTGCCTGAAGAACCTTTCTCCCAAAAATAGCCTCCGAAGAAGCAAAAGTGTCAAATTTGTAAAATTTGGAAAAAGTATGAAGCGAAGACCAAGTTGCAGCCTTGCAAATCTGTTCAACAGAGGCCTCATTCTTAAAGGCCCAAGTGGAAGCCACAGCTCTAGTGGAATGAGCTGTAATTCTTTCAGGAGGCTGCTGTCCAGCAGTCTCATAGGCTAAACGTATTATGCTACGAAGCCAAAAAGAGAGAGAGGTAGCAGAAGCTTTTTGACCTCTCCTCTGTCCAGAATAAACGACAAACAGGGAAGAAGTTTGGCGAAAATCTTTAGTTGCCTGCAAGTAGAACTTGAGGGCACGAACTACATCCAGATTGTGTAGAAGACGTTCCTTCTTTGAAGAAGGATTTGGACACAAGGATGGAACAACAATCTCTTGATTGATATTCCTGTTAGTGACTACCTTAGGTAAGAACCCAGGTTTAGTACGCAGAACTACCTTGTCTGAGTGAAAAATCAGATAAGGAGAATCACAATGTAAGGCTGATAACTCAGAGACTCTTCGAGCCGAGGAAATAGCCATTAAAAACAGAACTTTCCAAGATAACAATTTTATATCAATGGAATGAAGGGGTTCAAACGGAACACCCTGTAAAACGTTAAGAACTAAGTTTAAACTCCATGGCGGAGCAACAGCTTTAAACACAGGCTTGATCCTAGCTAAAGCCTGACAAAAGGCCTGGACGTCTGGATTTTCTGACAGACGCCTGTGTAACAAGATGGACAGAGCTGAGATCTGTCCCTTTAATGAGCTAGCCGATAAACCCTTTTCTAAACCTTCTTGTAGAAAGGACAATATCCTAGGAATCCTAACCTTACTCCAGGAGTAACCTTTGGATTCGCACCAGTATAGGTATTTACGCCATATCTTATGGTAAATCCTTCTGGTAACAGGCTTCCTAGCCTGTATCAGGGTATCAATAACCGACTCAGAAAAACCACGTTTTGATAAAATCAAGCGTTCAATTTCCAAGCAGTCAGCTTCAGAGAAGTTAGATTTTGATGTTTGAATGGACCCTGTATCAGAAGGTCCTGTCTTAGAGGTAGAGACCAAGGCGGACAGGATGACATGTCCACTAGATCTGCATACCAAGTCCTGCGTGGCCATGCAGGCGCTATTAGAATCACTGATGCTCTCTCCTGTTTGATTTTGGCAATCAATCGAGGAAGCAGCGGGAAGGGTGGAAACACATAAGCCATCCCGAAGTTCCAAGGTGCTGTCAAAGCATCTATCAGAACCGCTCCCGGATCCCTGGATCTGGACCCGTAGTGAGGAAGTTTGGCGTTCTGGCGAGACGCCATGAGATCTATCTCTGGTTTGCCCCAACGTCGAAGTATTTGGGCAAAGACCTCCGGATGAAGTTCCCACTCCCCCGGATGAAAAGTCTGGCGACTCAAGAAATCCGCCTCCCAGTTCTCCACTCCCGGGATGTGGATTGCTGACAGGTGGCAAGAGTGAGACTCTGCCCAGCGAATTATCTTTGATACTTCCATCATTGCTAGGGAGCTTCTTGTCCCTCCTTGATGGTTGATGTAAGCTACAGTCGTGATGTTGTCCGATTGAAACCTGATGAACCCCCGAGTTTTTAACTGGGGCCAAGCCAGAAGGGCATGGAGAACTGCTCTCAATTCCAGAATGTTTATTGGCAGGAGACTTTCCTCCTGATTCCATTGTCCCTGAGCCTTCAGAGAATTCCAGACAGCGCCCCAACCTAGTAGGCTGGCGTCTGTTGTTACAATTGTCCAGTCCGGCCTGCTGAATGGCATCCCCCTGGACAGATGTGGCCGAGAAAGCCACCATAGAAGAGAGTTTCTGGTCTCTTGATCCAGATTCAGAGTAGGGGACAAGTCTGAGTAATCCCCATTCCACTGACTCAGCATGCACAATTGCAGCGGTCTGAGATGTAGACGTGCAAAGGGAACTATGTCCATTGCTGCTACCATTAAGCCGATCACCTCCATGCATTGAGCTACTGACGGGAGTTGAATGGAATGAAGGACACGGCATGCATTTAGAAGCTTTGTTAATCTGTCTTCTGTCAGATAAATCTTCATTTCTACAGAATCTATAAGAGTCCCCAAGAATGGAACTCTTGTGAGAGGAAAAAGAGAACTCTTCTTTTCGTTCACTTTCCATCCATGCGACCTTAGAAATGCCAGAACTAACTCTGTATGAGACTTGGCAGTTTGAAAGCTTGAAGCTTGTATCAGAATGTCGTCTAGGTACGGAGCTACCGAAATTCCTCGCGGTCTTAGTACCGCCAGAAGGGCACCCAGAACCTTTGTGAAGATTCTTGGAGCCGTAGCCAATCCGAATGGAAGAGTTACAAACTGGTAATGCCTGTCTAAGAAGGCAAACCTTAGATACCGGTAATGATCTTTGTGAATCGGTATGTGAAGGTAAGCATCCTTTAAATCCACTGTGGTCATGTACTGACCCTTTTGGATCATGGGTAAGATTGTCCGAATAGTTTCCATTTTGAACGATGGAACTCTTAGGAATTTGTTTAGGATCTTTAAATCCAAGATTGGCCTGAAAGTTCCCTCTTTTTTGGGAACCACAAACAGGTTTGAGTAAAACCCTTGTCCTTGTTCCGACCGCGGAACCGGATGGATCACACCCATTAATAACAGATCTTGTACACAGCGTAGAAACGCTTCTTTCTTTATCTGGTTTGTTGACAACCTTGACAGATGAAATCTCCCTCTTGGGGGAGAGAATTTGAAGTCTAGAAGGTATCCCTGAGATATGATCTCTAGCGCCCAGGGATCCTGAACATCTCTTGCCCAAGCCTGGGCGAAGAGAGAGAGTCTGCCCCCCACTAGATCCGGTCCCGGATCGGGGGCCCTCGGTTCATGCTGTCTTTGGGGCAGCAGCAGGTTTCCTGGCCTGCTTGCCCTTGTTCCAGGACTGGTTAGGTTTCCAGCCTTGTCTGTAACGAGCAACAGCTCCTTCCTGTTTTGGTGCAGTGGAAGTTGATGCTGCTCCTGCTTTGAAATTCCGAAAGGGACGAAAATTAGACTGTCTAGCCTTAGCTTTGGCTTTGTCTTGAGGCAGGGCGTGGCCCTTACCTCCTGTAATGTCAGCGATAATTTCTTTCAAACCGGGCCCAAATAAAGTTTGCCCCTTGAAAGGTATATTAAGTAATTTGGACTTAGAAGTTACATCAGCTGACCAGGATTTTAGCCACAGCGCCCTACGTGCCTGAATGGCGAATCCTGAGTTCTTAGCCGTAAGTTTGGTTAAATGTACTACGGCCTCCGAAATGAATGAATTAGCTAGTTTAAGGACTCTAAGCCTGTCCGTAATGTCGTCCAGCGTAGTTGAACTAAGGTTCTCTTCCAGAGACTCAATCCAAAATGCTGCCGCAGCCGTAATCGGCGCGATGCATGCAAGGGGTTGCAATATAAAACCTTGTTGAACAAACATTTTCTTAAGGTAACCCTCTAATTTTTTATCCATTGGATCTGAAAAAGCACAGCTATCCTCCACCGGGATAGTGGTACGCTTAGCTAAAGTAGAAACTGCTCCCTCCACCTTAGGGACCGTTTGCCATAAGTCCCGTGTGGTGGCGTCTATTGGAAACATCTTTCTAAATATTGGAGGGGGTGAGAACGGCACACCGGGTCTATCCCACTCCTTAGTAACAATTTCAGTTAGTCTCTTAGGTATAGGAAAAACATCAGTACTCGCCGGTACCGCAAAGTATTTATCCAACCTACACAATTTCTCTGGTATTGCAACAGTGTTACAATCATTAAGAGCCGCTAAAACCTCCCCTAGTACTACACGGAGGTTTTCCAATTTAAATTTAAAATTTGAAATATCTGAATCCAATCTGTTTGGATCAGAACCGTCACCCACAGAATGAAGCTCTCCGTCCTCATGCTCTGCAAGCTGTGACGCAGTATCAGACATGGTCCTAGTATTATCAGCGCACTCTGTTCTCACCCCAGAGTGATCACGCTTGCCTCTTAGTTCTGGTAATTTAGCCAAAACTTCAGTCATAACAGTAGCCATATCTTGTAATGTTATCTGTAATGGCCGCCCAGATGTACTAGGCGCCATAATATCACGCACCTCCCGGGCGGGAGATGCAGGTACTGCCACGTGAGGCGAGTTAGTCGGCATAACTCTCCCCTCGCTGTTTGGTGAAATTTGTTCAAATTGTACAGATTGGCTTTTATTTAAAGTAGCATCAATACAGTTAGTACATAAATTTCTATTGGGCTCCACCTTGGCATTGGAACAAATGACACAGGTATCTTCCTCTGAGTCAGACATGATTAACACACTAGCAATAAACTTGCAACTTGGTTACAATCTTATTTAACAAAAACGTACTGTGCCTCAAAGAAGCACTAAACGATTAAATGACAGTTGAAATAATGAACTGAAAAACAGTTATAGCATCAATCCCTAAAAACAACACAACTTTTAGCAAAGGTTTGTTCCCATTAGTAAAGTAACAATAATTAAATTTGAAAATAAAAATTACAGAGCAACGTTTTTAATCACAGTCAATATATAAGTCTCACAGCTCTGCTGAGAGAATCTACCTCCCTCCAAAGAAGTTTGAAGACCCCTGAGTTCTGTTAGAGATGAACCGGATCATGCAGGAAATACAAGAGTAACTGACTGGAAATTTTTGATGCGTAGCAAAGAGCGCCAAAAACGGCCCCTCCCCCTCACACACAGCAGTGAGAGAGAAACGAAACTGTCACAATTAAAACAAGCAACTGCCAAGTGGAAAAATAATGCCCAAATATTTATTCACTCAGTACCTCAGAAAATGCAAACGATTCTACATTCCAGCAAAAACGTTTAACATGATAAATACCTATTAAAAGGTTTAGTGTACTTTTAACAGAGTAATTCCGGTGAAATACCATCCCCAGAATACTGAAGTGTAGAGTATACATACATGTCATTATAACGGTATGGCAGGATTTTCTCATCAATTCCATTCAGAAAATAAAAACTGCTACATACCTCAATGCAGATTCATCTGCCCGCTGTCCCCTGATCTGAAGCTTTTACCTCCCTCAGATGGCCGAGAAACAGCAATATGATCTTAACTACTCCGGTTAAAATCATAGTAAAAACTCTGGTAGATTCTTCTTCAAACTCTGCCAGAGAGGCAACAACACGCTCCGGTGCTATTGTAAAATAACAAACTTTTGATTGAAGTTATAAAAACTAAGTATAATCACCATAGTCCTCTCACACATCCTATCTAGTCGTTGGGTGCAAGAGAATGACTGGGAGTGACGTAGAGGGGAGGAGCTATATGCAGCTCTGCTGGGTGAATCCTCTTGCATTTCCTGTTGGGGAGGAGTTATATCCCAGAAGTAATGATGACCCGTGGACTGATCACACATAACAGAAGAAAATCTGTTAAATCTGATTCTGTTACACAGAATAATATAGTATATTGATATTTAATATTGTTTTAAGGAGGGATGCAAAAACATTTTGGCCGAAAATGGCATTATTGGGTTTTTTTTTCGGTTTTGTTTTTTTCAGTTTAGTTTTTTTTTTTTCTTGGTAAAATTATTGTGTAGCAAATTATTATTATTTTAAGATTTTTTGACCAATTTTAGTGTGTTACTTTCAATAAAAGTGTGGTTATTTTATTGTATTGGCTTGCAGTTTTTCAATTCAGATTCATTCATTAATTATGCTAAAAAAATAAAAAATAAAAAAAATAACAATATTTTAAAATAATTTTAAAAAAAAAATACATTTTCGTTTTTTGGCCAAGTGCATCCTGGATTTTCAGAATCGGTTTCGGTCCAGAATTTCCATTTCGGTGCATCACACACACACACACATATATATATATATATATATATATATATATATATATATATATATATATATATATATATATATATATATATATATATATATATATAAATATATATATATATATATATATATACACACACACATATATACACACAGTGTATACATATAAACAGTATATACACATATACAGCAAACAGTTTGCTGAAGACAAGCAGACTAAGGACATCATGGATTACTGGAACCATGTCCTGTGGTCCGATGAGACCAAGATAAACTTATTTGGTTCAGATGGTGTCAAGCATGTGTGGCGGCAACCAGGTGAGGAGTACAAAGACAAGTGTGCCTTGCCTAAAGTCAAGCATGGTGGTGGGAGTGTCATGGTCTGGGCCTGCATGAGTGCTGCCGGCACTAGGGAGCTACAGTTCATTGAGGGAACCATGAATGCCAACATGTACTGTGACATACTGAAACAGAACATGATCTCCTCTCTTCAAAGACTGGGCCGCAGGACAGTATTCCAACATGATAACGACCCTAAACACATCTCCAAGATGACCACTGCCTTGCTAAAGAAGCTGAAGGTAAAGGTGATGGACTGGCCAAGCATGTCTCCAGACCTAAACACTATTTAGCATCTGTGGGGCATCCTCAAACGGATGTGGGGGAGCGCAAGGTCTCTAACATCCACCAGCTCCATGATGTCGTCATGGAGGAGTGGAAGAGGACTCCAGTGACAGCCTGTGAAGCACTGGTGAACTCCATGCCCAAGAGAGTTAAGGCAGTGCTGGAAAATAATGGTGACCACACAAAATATTGACACTTTGGGCCCAATTTGGACATTTCCACTTAGGGGTGTACTCACTTTTGTTGCCAAAAGTTTAGACATTAATGGCTGTATGTTGAGTTATTTTGAGGGGACAGCAAATTTACACTGTTATACAGGCTGTACACTCACTACTTTATATTGTAGAAAAGTGTCATTTCTTCAGTGTTGTCACATGAAAAGATATAATAAAATATTTACAAAAATATGAGGGGTGTACTCACTTTTGTGAGATACTGTATATATATATATATATATATATATATATGTATATATATATATATATATATATATATATATATATATATATATATATATATATATATATATATATATATATACAGGGAGTGCAGAATTATTAGGCAAGTTGTAATTTTGAGGATTAATTTTATTATTGAACAACAACCATGTTCTCAATGAACCCAAAAAACTCATTAATATCAAAGCTGAATAGTTTTGGAAGTAGTTTTTAGTTTGTTTTTAGTTATAGCTATTTTAGGGGGATATCTGTGTGTGCAGGTGACTATTACTGTGCATAATTATTAGGCAACTTAACAAAAAACAAATATATACCCATTTCAATTATTTATTTTTACCAGTGAAACCAATATAACATCTCAACATTCACAAATATACATTTCTGACATTCAAAAACAAAACAAAAACAAATCAGTAACCAATATAGCCACCTTTCTTTGCAAGGACACTCAAAAGCCTGCCATCCATGGATTCTGTCAGTGTTTTGATCTGTTCACCATCAACATTGCGTGCAGCAGCAACCACAGCCTCCCAGACACTGTTCAGAGAGGTGTACTGTTTTCCCTCCTTGTAAATCTCACATTTGATGATGGACCACAGGTTCTCAATGGGGTTCAGATCAGGTGAACAAGGAGGCCATGTCATTAAATTTTATTCTTTTATACCCTTTCTTGCCAGCCACGCTGTGGAGTACTTGGACGCGTGTGATGGAGCATTGTCCTGCATGAAAATCATGTTTTTCTTGAAGGATGCAGACTTCTTCCTGTACCACTGCTTGAAGAAGGTGTCTTCCAGAAACTGGCAGTAGGACTGTGAGTTGAGCTTGACTCCATCCTCAACCCGAAAAGGCCCCACAAGCTCATCTTTGATGATACCAGCCCAAACCAGTACTCCACCTCCACCTTGCTGGCGTCTGAGTCGGACTGGAGCTCTCTGCCCTTTACCAATCCAGCCACGGGCCCATCCATCTGGCCCATCAAGACTCACTCTCATTTCATCAGTCCATAAAACCTTAGAAAAATCAGTCTTGGGATATTTCTTGGCCCAGTCTTGACGTTTCAGCTTGTGTGTCTTGTTCAGTGGTGGTCGTCTTTCAGCCTTTC
>NC_069502.1:998347853-998352853 GCF_027579735.1 Bombina bombina | reverse complement strand
CACACTTTCAGAGATTTTAGTGTGATATTGGAAATGGAAATATTAAAAATAGTGTTTTACTTCATAACTATTTCAGGAACTCTACAAACCACATAAAAATTATGTTTTTTTTTTTAAAATAACCAATGTAAAACATCTGTAAAATATAAAACATGAAAGCACTAAATATCATTGTAAGGTAGGAATAACATCTAAACCTGCATCACCTTGGTTTATTCTCCAAGGCCTCTTACTGCTGGCCTACTGCTCTTTTGTCGGCACTAAGAAGCTGTACGCTCTTTGGCTCCTTAGATCCGGCCCAACAAATGCTCTGCCAGTCATGCACATGTATCCAGCTCAAAACCCAGTGTGAGCCGAAAAGTAGCTAGTCAAACTGGCACCTAGTCATGCAGAAGAAGATAGATTTGTCATGACAGGCTCCTTATTCAATGTAAAGAAACAGTTTAGCTTTCCTTAATCTGGCAAAAATACATCTTTTTCCAACAGTTCTGCCTTTGTAAAGGACCAGAAGAAAAGGCAGAAGACAAGGCAGAGAAAAGCCCCCAAATTATACTCTGGGATCATTTTAGGTAACAAGCTTTACTAACATAACTTAATGTTAAATTAAAAGATGGCGGACTGTAACAAATTAATAAAATCAAATGTAATTTTTTTTTACTTTTTTTCTGATTTTAAATATTTTATGTACAGCTAGCTTTGTGTCTTTCTGTCATTGATAAAATGAAAATGCTATGGAGGCAATACTGATAGATATAAAATGGCGCTTAATTAATGGTTTCTTGGAGCTTTTGCAAATCCAAAGAAAAGTAGAATAACTGGGGGGGGGGGGGGGGGGGGGAATACAGGGTTACATTTAGAGAGTGCAGTCATTTGATATAAAAGCATATTGTTTTTAAACAGCAGCATCTACCACTACTGTACTTCTATTACTTTGCAATGGAAAGACAACTGGTATTGTACAATGCATGACCAGTTTACATGCTGTTAGAGTAAATTAATAACTTATTTCCTGTGACTGGTAAGATAAAGTGATATTTTTTCCACCTCTGTATATAGGTTACTAGTCAGAAAAGAAAAAAAGTAACTAGTATAGCCCTACCTATGTACACAGCTCTACGGAAATTTTTGGCGCTATACAAACAAACAATTATAATAGCCCAGTCATTGTTAAATATATGACAAAAATTATATATTTATTTTTTTGCTACAATAATTCACATACCAAACTAGCAAGAATATTGTGGTAAATAATAATAAAGAATCTGATTGTATAACAAGGTTAATTGTGTTTACTGATAATGTTACAAATAGTGAGCTTAATCACAAAACAGTGACCCCTCTTGTTTATAATCAAATGTGCTACTGTATAAAAATTCAGAAAATTAAACTCCCCCACCAAAGAATATATCATAATAATTTGTTTCATTTTAATATTTAATTGCTTTTTAATGTTTGAAAGTGAAATGTAAACTGTGATATATATATGTGTGTGTGTGTGTGTCTGTGTGTTGAAATTCCCATTAGTCCCGGACAAGTAAGAAATTGCAATGGATGAGTAAAATATTTGACTTTTTCCTATCTTTAACATTAAGTGGACTAGTTCACATTCACAGAAATAACGCAGTAGACTTATATTTGGTTCAAGTATTCTTCATTCACAAATGATATACTATCCCTGGTATTTTGCATTGCTATTTTAAGTGCCTCTTATTAAGCAAAAATTAGCTTTAATTTTGTTTTAAAACAAGCTTCGTCGTCTTGTGATTCAGCACACAAAATATTTGTAATGTTGTCAGTAAACACAAGTGACCTTGTTATCCAATCAGGTACTGTCTTTGTGATGAAGAAAGCATTTGCTGGAGGACGGTAATCACCCCATGATCAATAAATCCCATCTGTCAGGGTGTAAAATGTGTGTGGGATATTAACATCTCCAAACACATGGCAATTTCTGGAAACATGAGCTAAAAGTTAGCTTGCGGGTGGAAGAAAATATCACCAGTTTTCCATGTGTTCTCCAACACAACTAAACTTTAGCTAGGCTGTCAATTTGCAGGCCAGCACAATAATTCATTGTTTCTGTATAACATTCTGCACCATCCTTTACCTTACCAAGGGGCAGTGGAAAATTCAAATCTAGATAGCTGTATGGAACATAATATATATATATATATATATATATATATATAAACATTTATTTTCAAAACCGCAACAAACTGACTTTTCATCCACAGATCCCCCACCTCCCTTTAAATGTCCTGTGTAAACAGCTGGCAGCTTGTTTTTTTAATGGAAAATACCAATCATCTCAGATCTATACCTAGCCTTTTGCCAATAATGAGAAAACTTCACCTTCTGTCCCTGGCAATTCTTAGGAAATCTTTTGCTGTTATTCCTACAAATCCAATTACAGATTGTTGAGTAGCTAGTGGAGTAAGCTTATTGAGAAGTGTCACATCACTAAGTCGTGCGTATGTGTTTCAGTTTGTAATGTGGTCTGAGCCGCTGTAGAGGTGTCAACTTAAAATGCAAGTAAGTAGCAGAACAGGGCTAATCCCAGCCACTACTCCCCTGCAGCCAAATTGTAGCGCAATGAATGACAGTGGAAATGCAAAGATGCCACTGTGCTTATCACACACAGCCAGATGGCGGACCTGGATCAATGCACACATGCCACGATCAATGCATTTGATAAAGAATTAAGAAGAAAACTGTACATGTTATCAAAGAACTTGTACATGACATAATTATGATTCTGCATGTGCTTACTGATGATATTGGAGACTCAGAGGCAGGTGATAATGAAACTGATAGGAAGAAATAGCTTAAAGGCTGCAGCATACCGTCTCGGAAGCACTAAGAAATCTTGACAAATAGTTCAGAAAGCTGTTTTCTTTTTTTTAACTCTTATTTGTGACTGTAAATTGTGCAACCTACTAGCAACTTATAAATCCTCCTGTCTAATCTGCAATGTCAAAAAAAAGTTACAAAGAGCTATACTTTGAACTACGAACTAAATTTAGCATGACCAGCTGTGAGGATTTTCTGTTCTGTTTTTGTTTTGTAAATCCAGCAGAACTTGCAGTAAACTAAAAACAAAGGTTTTCTTTTTCTCCACATAAAAACCTTTTTATTTTTGTATTGCTGTTTAAGTTACAGAATTATTTATAATAATTTAAGTCTACACAATAGATTTTATTACTAAATAAAATCTTTGAACAAGTACTGTTTATATAAGCAAACAGCACACACAACGTACAAGTATTGTCTTTCATTCTTAGAAGCTTAAGTCACAGCAAACATCTTAAACATTTTTAATAAAATACTCCAAAAATGCCTATTTTATCCACTCCTATTGTTTTGTTATTTTAACGAATTAAATGTAGACACACTAAGAAGGGAGAGAAAGAGCATTTGAATATTTTTAGAAAACGTTAATAGGAATTCCAAATGGAATTAAATGGTTGTCTGTCTGAAAGGGCTTCAATGCATTGTATACTCTGGTAGTTAAGGGGTTTATTGCTACTGTACTACACAGAGAGCATTGCATCATCAATACATTAACCATACAGTATTAAATACATAGCTATATTGGTAGTCCTTATATTAAAAGCAGCATAGAATCTGTAGCCAGAATTCACTGGGTAAAAGGCATGCAGTGTGTGTAAAGAACTGATAGCTTGATTAGCTCTTGTGGTGCAATTGAAGGAGCTGTCTCCCTCACAGATTCTCCCATCTTGAGGATCACTTTGATCTCTGTTCAAGTCAATTCATGGACATCAACTGACAAGACTGCATGAAACACCCTGATGGCTAGGGACAGAAGTACCAGTAAACTATTTGCTTTCATTAAGGCTTCTATAACGAGGTAAACGCTCATGTTAGTTTATTCTTCACCCAGTAGACAAAGAGAGGTTGCTGGAACTTGCATTTGTGAGCATCATATCTGTCTGTTTAATACAACCACTTTTTATGAGTAATTAACCCTTACTAATTATTTGATAATATTAACAGCAATGCAGAATACACATGGGAGAAACTTTAGGCACAAATTTGTAAAAAGCACTAAACAATTCACTCACACACACAATAGACTGATAGATGATATTACACTAGCACTTCGATCAAGACTCTTTCTCTATATTTATATATTGAATAAAAACACAACTCCTTTTTTCTTTTTTTCAGATGAAGAACATTTTTGTTCATTGTTGTGAAATGCATCATATATTTAGCTAACATATTATTATGGAGATAAACAACAAACTGTGTAATATAAGTGACTGAAGTGAAATCAAAACGTTGCATTCACTGCCACTCTGTGTTTCTATTTGGGAATGTTTCATTTGGGTAAACTTGCCCTTTTTTTCTTACAAATAAAGTTACATTGCAAAAAAAAACCCCAGGAATAATCATGGTAGCTACTGTACTGCTAGTAAAAACAAAAACACAATAAAACAATCCAAAATAAATATTGTAGTATGTAATTAATAAACACACACACACACATGTCAAACCGCCTTTGATAGCCTTGATAAAGTAAAGCCTGGACAAGTAATGTAAGGCCTATATTCTCAGTTTTGTTTTGCCAGCAAACATCACTACACTAATTTTTTATAGGGATTTTCTTTTTAAAGGGACAGTCAACACTGGAGATAACAGAATCCGATATTTAAAAATAAAAAATGAAGATCCGCCTGCACCATACCCCTTTTGTCTTTAGCTACTTCCTTCTCCTAGTAATCGTCGTCGATAACTTCTATAATATGATGTAAATATGGCAGCCTAACTCCCCCCACCATTACGTAGCTACCTTCTTCTTTAAATGATCAGCCAATCAGAATCCAATCCTCGGTCAGAAATTGCAAGTGGCTACATTTTTTTGAAATAAAAAAGTACAATATACTATTTTGGGGCAACTGGGGGCTATTTTGAAAATTAACCTGATCTGATCTCTGGTTCATTTTAAGAGCTCTAATTGCTACCACGAGCTTGCAGTA